>NW_019384646.1:169593-211241 GCF_000671375.1 Centruroides sculpturatus | reverse complement strand
TATATATATATATATAATAATAAAACATTTTAAAGTAGGTTCCATAACAGTCTTTTAAATTAGCTATATCTCAAATATAAAAAGTTTCATTTTTTCGTCAACTGCATGAAGCTACAAAACTTTTTATTTTATTTATTTATTTATTGTAACTTATCTATTTTAAGATAAGGAAAAGTAAAGATTGTCCTTTATATTTACATAATGTCCCATATATATACAAAAATAAAAAAAAAATTCTATTTTCTTTTTTATTTCTACTAAAAATTCATGGATTTAGTTCGAAATAACATCAAATTTTCAGACGATATTTTAGAAAATTCAACTGGTTATAAGTTTTATATATATACATATATATATATTATTCTTTTGAATTTATTACAATAATATTATTTAAATATCATTATTTGAAAATTAAATTAACGAAATAATTTTTACAATTTATTTAATGATAAATATATTTATTTAATTCTAATTTAATAAGATGTAGATCTAATTAATTTTAATTGGTAAATATATCACGAATGCTAAACTTATGACAAATGCAATCATATTTTACTTTAAATAAATTGGAAATATCGATTTTAAACTGGAAATAATTTAATTTTACAGAAAAAGAGAAAATTCTTATTAAGTTTTTTTTTTCTTTACTCGTTTATATATGATCAATAAGTACTGTACATAAGCGTAGAAATGATTTTAACATTTGTAACAGGCTTCATTTTTATTCTTAAAAATCAATTTTTTAAAGAAAAAAGTTATATAAAATTATAATTTTTTTTAAGATTTTTTTTTCACAGCAATTTTACATTGTTTAAATATTTTATTAAAATTTTAAACATTTATAATCGCTGTTTTAATGAAATTATACGTTGCTTTTAGTAATTTTTTTAAAAATATTCTGACGGGATTGAACAACTCTTACGCTATCTATTAAAAAAGTATTCAATCAATTATAAACCAAATTGATTACATTGTTTTCATTATAAGTTTATAAGCTAGTTATTATCAACTGTACTGCAGGCTGTCAAATGAGATAATGCAAGCTAAACTGCTCTTCTGAATATTCCATTTATCTTTTCCTTTATCTCGGTGATGCACTAAAGGTATAACGGTTCTGCTTCTTGATTAATTACTAATTAGTCGTTATTATGTGACAGTCTCTTCCTGTCTGTCAATCTCATTTCTCCGTTAGAAATGCATTTGTTCTTCAATTAGACAATATACAATAGATTAATTCTAAATCTAGATCCACTGTGTAGAATCTATTTATTTTGTTTATCTTAGAAAGTTTACGTAAATTATAATGGTATACAGTTCAATTTCTTCTTGAAAAGAAATATCATGGTAAGAATAGAACAAAAGAAAGTTGAGTAATTCATCTTGTAATGAATCAAAAATAGCTGCAAATGTTGTTGATGTAAGCATGTTGGTTGCAGTTTAAAGTGTTGCAACTAGACCAGTGCAACAAGTGTATAGGCACAGGGCCCGATACGAAGAAGGCCCTAAAATACAACTGACAAAAATTATCTAATTTAGACTACTCTAATAATATTTTAGTTTATAAACACACGTGGATTATCTTATATATTTCTTGGGTATACAAAAGTCATTTATAAACAAATGTTTTATCATATTATTCTTATAATAATAAAGGAAACAAATATATTAAGCAGAAAATAATGTTAACAGATAACAAATATGCGCACAGAGAAAAATATCTCAAGTGAATTGAAATTCATTAACAGCATAATATATATTGAATAATATATAAATCCCGAAAGCATTAATTTAATACATTCATTATAAAGAGAGACTCAAAAGTTAGTTAACCGAGATATATTTTATAATTATTTTAAGAACTGTTAAAACTGGTTTGAAACAGCTCCATGTTGTTATTTATGACGTAGCAATTTCATTCATTGATAATAAATGGAACCAGTTTTAATGGTTCTTGAAATATATCTCGATTACTTGAGTTTTAGGCCAGTCTTTAAAGTCTATATATAAATATTAATAATTAAAATGATTATAAAAGTCTTCGCTTTAGTAAAATTTTGGAATGAAGTGAAGGAATTAAAAATAAAATGCAACATTGTTTACTTAAAAACTGAGTAATTTCGGTTTATAGAAAATAAGGTAATGAATGCTCCATTAAAAATTATTCAATATAATACTAAAAAATTGAAAATGTATAAATATTTTTTATACATTTTCAATTGAGTTAATACGGTAATGTTAATTTTATATTTCGGAAATTGTTAAATTCATATATATTCTTTACTTTTATAAATAAACGACAATTCATAAAAAGGAATAAGAAGAAACTTTCTTCATTCTTAATTAAACTTAATGAAATATATATCATATAAAAATTAAAATAAATAACTAAATAAAAAGTTGGAAACGTTGTTGGTAGACTTTCTCGGCATTATTTGTTTACATTTCTAATAATTGCTACCATTACTTTTAAGTCTTTAAGTCTTTAGATTGACTGAGAGTTATTAAGAAAATGGAGCCAATATTCCCCGAAAAATGGTCCAATTTACTTGAAAATTTTTAGGAAAATTTCTACCTAATCCACAAACCACTCTGTAAAATTTCAGAAATTTTTGACAAAAGGCACAGCAGTTACTAAGCCTCAAGTCGTGTCAAAAATCGTGCTCCACTTATACACATACACACAGGGAAAAAAGATCCAACTGTTTTGCATTTATCGACGTTTCAAGATTCCCTGAGTATGAAAATGTAAAAATCTTGGGGAATAATTTTTTTGACCGATTGCTATACTTTCCCTCTTTTATATAACAGCAGTAAAAATAAACAAAAACACTTTAAAGATATTCGTATAAACTTTTATATGTCTATTTTTAAAGTATCGTGATCATAAAGAAAAAAAAATTCAATAGTTTCAATTGAAGAGTAATAAAAGATATTCGTACCAGCAGCAAAGTATCTATAAGTAGTTTATATGACAAGAAATATCTGTTAAATTATATAAAGAAACGTTTACAAGACGAAAAGGAACTTCTCAACGATTAAATATAAATAAAAATGATCAAATACTTTAGATTTTTATTAATTTTTAAACTATTAACGACTTTTAAAACTGCTGATATTGAGAAGGAGGTAGATGTATTGACAGGGGGAACCATAAACTAATTAATTTAAATGTAAAAGTTTGAAAATTAAAAGAAAGAAGTTAGAGAATAGAAAATCAGAAGTGATTTTCACGAAAATTACATTAATGATTGCAAAGAATATCGCAGTAAATAGTTAAAGTTTTAATTAATTTGGTTACAATGAAGATTAAAACTTAATTTCGAACATCCTTTACATACTTTATGAAGAAATTTCATTAAAAGATATGTAATTAATAATAATTTTATAATGCTTGTAGTTTATTAAAATTACCACTTCACTCAGAGGGACAGATCCGTAATCTTCAGATTGTGGTGAAACCCACAGTAGAATATTCACTACGGATCAAAACCAGTTAAGGGGCACATAATATTTGTAGAAAACCTACCATTGATTAGTTTTAAACCATAATTATATTGTAAAATTGAAAATGATTTATGAAAATGAAATTTTACATACGTTAAAAAAGTATCAGGCTGGATAGAATTAATATTTTAGCATACAATGGCTGGAAAATATGATTAAAATCTTTGTGAATGACTGTAGGAGAGCATTATTTAATATTTCTTAAAATAATATTTTAAATTATAATTAAATTAAAGATGCTACGGCTAGATGATGGGGTTATGTATCCAAATAGATGATAGGTAATCCCAAAAGTATGAAGAGAAAAATGGTGGGAAGAAAGGAAAAAAGAAAGAGATGACGATAGCTAATCTCTCTGATCTTTCAGCCTTTGGATGAAAGAGAGAAACAAGAATAAAATATGTTTTTACCGTGTTATAAGAAGAATTCAAACTTTTAGCAACACAAAAATAGCAAATTTAAGCATTGTTCAACCATTCACTTAAATTACGATTAAAAAAATATATATATATATATACAAGTTTGAATATGTTGAAGCTTCGTACACCTGTACAATACATGTATTTGTATATTGTTTATTAAAATTTGTATAATAGTTTTTATTTTAAGAAACCACACGCCAACTCAAATTATCTCTTTCTATTTCGGAGGTTTTTGCCCGTCTTCAATCCCTTTTACAATGCTTTCTACAAGTCTCATTGTTTTAGAAAGAATTGTAAAAGGGACTGAAGAGAAGCAAAAAAACATTTCCCTAATCCATTTTGCTAAATAAAGAGTTTGTTGAGATTGGGGTTAGTGAATTGGTGGGTGGCTTCTTAAAGAAAAAAGTATTATATAAATCTTATTAAGGTTCGGTTTTGAATAGGTTTTACTGTATATATCACGTAGTTTTATTTCTAACCATTTTAAATTTTATAAATCATATTAAACTTTTTCCATTCTAAAAGTGTCGTTCGTCACACAATGATGTTTCTACTTGAAGTTATTTACACAAGGCAAATATTTACTCATAGAAATCATAACCATTACGTATCATTTCCAATAATAATTGTGATAAGTTATATCACATAATACACTGCAATATCTTCAATAACATATATTGATTTAAGTTTTATTATAGATATTGTACTATTTAATATGAAATACTCTGGTCAATTTAGAATATTTTCCTTTAAGAAATCTTATCTAGAATGCTTTTCCTTTTATAATAATTATTTAGAAAAAAACAATCTAGCATGTACAGTACATTGTGATGTAATTTGTATATTTGATATATTAATTCTAATGAAATTATTTTAAAAAATCTTTTTAATATTAATATAAAATTAAGAATTTAAATTTAAATATTTATAATTATAAATTTTACATTTAATGTATTGATTATTTATTAAAAAATGAAATAGAAAGTAAAATAAATATTACATTTTACTTTCATATTTTACATTTTATATTATATTTAATTCGTAAATTTTGATTCTCTACATTATATTTATCTGAAGGAAAAGTTTGAATTTTATTTTCCAAACTGCCAGAAGTGTAGAGAAAGATCATTCAATAGTTGAAGACAACATTCATGTGAATGTACTGTACTGTAGTCATTGGCTATCTATCGCTCTTTACCATTAACTTAAGCGAAGGTATGTATCAGAGTGACAGTTGATTCGGAAGAATAGCCAGTTATGAATCGTCTAGGTCACTCAGTTCTATCTAAGTAAAAGGCTTTCAGATAAGATAGGTCATTCAAGAGTCTATGAAGTCTACAGCCATGAAGACTTCACTTGTCAAACTTAGAGTTGAAAGTTTGGTATCATGTGCAGGCTAAAATCTATCTTTCTTTTGAATACAAACTGTTTTTTTTTAGTTTATAATCAGTTGTAAAAAGCTACAATTTAAAAATATCTTTCTTTTTTTATATAAATTTCTTATAAAATAAGCTAATTCTTTTTTTAAATTCGAAAATTTATTAAATTTAAGGGAGTAATNTCTAATTCATGAATTAATTTGTTGAATACACAAAACAGTTTTAAGTTTGATACTTAATTTGTTTAATTTAATGTCTAAAAATAATGAGAATCATTTATTTATTTAAGAAAGTTACTTAAGAAATTAAACTTAATAATACAAGTTTACTTCTTAAGTGACTTTCTTATTTAATAAATCGTGTTAGCAATTTAATTTACTTAGACAAATTCACTTTAGTTTTAAATATTTCGTTTTATTTCTAGTTATATTTTCAAAATTCCTTTTAATTTTGATTCAAAACAATGTGAAATTTTATAAAATCCAGTATAAAATTCCAAAGTAAAATACTGAAACCGACAAAGAAAGACAAAGTACTTCAACTCTAGTGTCAATTGCCTTCCACTTGCTATTAGAGCTATCAGGTACGTTGATTCGTTTAGGATAGACTAACCTGCTATTGTTGGCTATTTTATGTTGTTTGTCTTGTTCAATTTTGTGCGAATCTTCTTGTATTTTCTTCAGTTTAAATGCAAAATTTTAAAGAAAAAATATATCCTCTATGCACGTAATAAAGTTTAAATAACACGACAAAAAACAAATACACTTTATAAATCTTTAATACATGATTGTTGTTTAAAGGTATAAGAGCTTCTCTTGAGATTAGTTAAAATTCTTTGTACATATCTTATCTTTTAATATGTGTTGTTCGAGATAAAATATGTTGTTTTATATTATTTGATCTAACATATAAACACTATACTTATTTTAGTTTTAAGAATTTGGAAATGCTTTTTATTCAAATTCAAAAATGGCTGACTCATAGACTCATATAACTTGTTGCTTATAATTATATTATATAACCATGAAAGATTTATTTGTAGTACTATATCATGAGAATCATACTGCATATTCATAAGGAGAAAGACAAAATTCTTCATGGTCACCCAATGCATTTCAGGACTAACAGTACCTTAATTTCTGGAAATTTGGTTAATTTCTTGAGTGCTTCCCTTATTAGATGCCAACACAACGGAAATTACAATAAAATCCAACTATAACATTAGATATTTTCCTTCAGTTGTTTCTCTTGAAATCTCTCAGTGTTTATACTAAATTGATGTTATAATTTCCAGGAAAATCATGCTGATAAATTTTATTATCTCGATTGTTTCATCAACATTACATCATCAAATCAAATGTGGTTGTTAAAATTCATCATCATTTCTCATATTCATAACAGCATAATGAAATTTAGACTCTTGCATATTCATTTTCACGTTCTCATATAATTACATATAATAATATTGAATATTGGAATATCTCATAAAATGAAATATTTCAAGATAAATATTAAACGAATAAGGATTTTTAATCAAAATTTCTGAAATATATTTATAATGTAAAATGTGATTATGATGCCAAGATTGCTACTTTAATTATGAACTAATTATGATCATTGATATAAGAAACATCTCTATGTAAATGTTTATGTTTGTCACTGCTTAATTCACTGTACTTTAAACACGAATTTGACATTATAAATTACTTTTAGTTGGCATGTATATGGCAAAAGTCTTTATATATTGATAAAAGTTGTGTATTATCTAATATCTTCACTCTACGTAATACAGTTTCTATATTAACAGTGCAAAAAAGATGTAAAGATTATAATTATTCCATTACTGAAGTGACAAAATTTATCATCTGAAAGGTTTGTAATATACGATAAAATGGCATTCGTAATATATACCGGATGATAAGAAAGAATCCTCAGGCATATGCATCTATCACGTTTCTATTGCTTTTGGACACTAGATAATTTTGTCATCTGCTGAAGGAAGGCATTGGCATCAGCAAAGATATTGCAAATTTTTTTCGATCTGACAGTAGTAACAAATTTTTATGAATCTCTAACTCCTCCCGTATCCTTTCTTGATATAGTTATACAACATCTATCCCACTTTCTAAATAATTACTATATTATATACTCATTACTTCTGTATAGATCTTAATTATAATTTTTAGGTTGATCTTTATTGTAATTTTCGTAAATTTATCCTATCATATAACAAATAAATTTATTATCTCGATTTTTATCTATTTAACCGGTTCTCGAGATTAACGAAGTATAGACGACGGACGACAGTGGGAATGTACAGGTCAGCGATTTGAAAATTGTAACCCAAAATCCGTGGCAATGTATCAACATTTCTAAAGCTTATGGATGAACAACACTACTACATAACTACAATTATTAAGGATTTATTCCTACTTATTATTAAGGAATTAATTCTTTAAGTAAATTTTTCCATTACATACCATTTTATTCTAGAAACAATTTTGCAACATTATAATGAGTTTCTCAAATTTTTATATTTTATTTTTTGTTAATATATATATATAAACTTTCCACTTTCAACTGCAATTATTCGAAACTTGTATTTTTAATTTCTTAAATGTTTCCATAATTAAGATAAAATTTCATTAAATGTTTTTCAAAGTTACGTACACTTTCTGAATATTTATCGATTGTATCTACTATTCTTTCTTAATTTTTGAAACCTTTCCCCATTTACCATTAAAGAATATAAATTTTTCTATTATTTGCATCATATCCTTTTATTAAATAGCCCTAAGAATTGTAATTATCTAATAAATGAATGTTTAAAATCATTTATAATTTAATATTATTTCTATAATATCTTTTTTTCTAATAAATTTCTAAATTACTGAATAAATAGATCTATTATCTACAATACTTGTTTTCCAAGTAAATTTATGTTTATAAAACTATATTGGAGACTTAAAAGTTATTAAATTTCATTGAATATTAATATCTTTAGTTCTTTTATTAACTGTTTAAATACGTAATACTTATAATGTAGACAATTCTTTTATATAAATTTTAAAGTTTAGATTTCAGTTTCCTGATCTATGATTACACTGTTGAAAAATTTGATAAACTCAATTTGAAGTTAAATAACTCCTGTGCATTTAGTCGAAAATCTTTGCATTTTTACAAGGAGAATTATATAACAGTGAGAAATGTTTCCAGAAATTTTCAGGAAAATAGGACTACTGGTTCCAGAGATATGGCCCTACTTCCTTAATATCTTCAGATCCAATCTGAAGACCTTAAAGATAATGGTAGCAATTGTTAGGAATGAAAAGAAATAAAGAATGCCGATTTTATTTTGAACCAGCTTAATTTTATTTTGTAATATTATATTATAATTGTAATGAACATGAATGACGGATAACTTTAAAAGTATAGGATTGCTTATCATACATATGTTAACATCATGCAATCATACCATACATTTCTTCATTCAATATAACAATACAAGTAAACATTACAACATAATTTATGATAGCGAGAAGAAAGGTACAGTACATACTGCATCTAGCAGGGATTATAATAAAAATTTTAAAAGACCATAAAATATTATATAGGAATTTTTAAAAAATATCTGAAGTGGCATATTAAAAATACCATGTACCCAATAGGTGACATTTTAAGACTGTAGATATTTACAAAACGTTGGAAAACCTTTTCATTTTTGTAAAATCAATTGTTATTGTGAAATGATTAAACGGTAATTGTCTTATTAAGTAGAATTAGATACAAAAATACAGAATTACATCAGATTATTAAAACCAAAAAGTTTTTAATGATACGAATACTTAATGGCCATATTAGGTATCCACGTATTTGGTTTTTGAAGCGTAAATAACTCATTAGTCTAATAAAAATGTTTCAAAAACTAGTATTAAGTAAAGAAAAATGTCCAAAAATTGGTTTTGATAATCTACAACATTCAAAGAATAAATAACAAAGAAACTTACTGTAATTTTAGAGTAACTGCTAGAAAAAAGAAAAAAATTTCCTCCTCTTTAGGCAATTTATGCGATTGATTTGAATTGTAGTTATTGTGGAAACTTCTCTTATGAATATGCATTGGTAGATACCATTCATATGGTGGCACCTATCAATGCGTAATCATAAGAGAATGCGGCTGTCAAAAACAGAGAAACAGGCTTGTGGCCATGTTAGAAACGTCTCCTTATGTAGCACAACGTCTATTATTAATTAGTTTAACTCTATAATCCTTTATATCAGTTATAGTATTTCCTACAGCAGATAAATACCCCCGAAATGCATATGTAGAAGAGAAAATTATGTGTGATTAAACCTTTGGATATTTGTTTGCTATAGGAAATAATATACCTGACATAAAGGATATAGAGCTAAACTAATAAGAATACAACTGCCCTATTTAAGGATCTATTATTAAGGCATAACGCATCACGTGGTGGCTTTCGAAGACTTCTAATAATATATCAGTAAATGGAATAGAACTTAATTTAAATTGTTCTTGAATATAAAAACATTATTTTTTTAAATTCAAACGTATCAAATGTTAAACAAATATATTAAGATAAAAATTTATAATTACATTTGAAATATAGTTTTACATATTTAATGCTATATTTTTCAAAACTAATACAAATAATTATCACTAATTACAGTGCTAAAGTAATTATTTTTTGGTTAAAAAACTAAATTACGTAGAAATTAACTGCCTTTTCAGTTACATTTTACGTATTTTTAGAGAAGAAAAAATATTTTTATATCTTTAATTTGTAAGTAAATTTTAAAAAGTTAAAAATTCTATTTGAAAGAAGAAAACTTTATTTAAAAATACGCACTGTATTAATATATATATATATATATTTAAATTAAAATACAGGCAATGTCACATGGAAAAAAATAAATAATAATACCCGATAAAATAGATAATAGAAAGAAAATAAACAAATATTTTCACCTTTCTTCACTTTTCTGGAGGATTTTCCACCAAAATACTGATAATTAACCATACAAACATTAATTTATAATACATAAAAATAAATATTAATTGTTAATGATAATGAAGTTAAAATAACTATTTCTTTCGAACGAAATTGTTTCTTAAATTTCTTAAAAATATATTTTTCAAATTCAAAATAAGTTTCTACTACTTTTTTCGAAATATACGGAAGTACACAAAATCCAATGTTCCCCTTTGGAATACAAATAGATATAAGATAGCTTAAAGCTTTTTCTAGTGAATATTTTTTACTTAAACTACTCCAGAAAAAAACTAGGATTCTTCACAAGCATTATACATTTGTTCAACTTACTGTTCGGGGAGAGTAAAATAAATAATTATGAGTTAATACGATTAGTAGAGATACAAATTATTAGGATGTCTTAATTGGAAAATAATCTATTTAGGCCTATAACTATAGCAATTCTATTTCCAAGTCTATTAAGACCACGTAATATAAAACAAAATAAAAATGATTGATTTGTGGATTTCAATATTTTGTATTATCTAATATGACGTGGTCACCTGAATTGTCGTATGTGGTCCGTACGACAATTCGCTTTAAAACTTTATAAAAGAGAAAATTTCAACTATAGTTTACAAGAATTGAAGACCTAAACAAAGATGTCGGAAATAAATGCTTTATATAGCAATCGTATGCAGGAATGTAGAAGAAATGTAGAAGAAATTCACCAGCATGGGAGATATTCTTAAAGCCAAAAGAAACAACCCCTTCACAAGAGCCTCGAGGTAGCAATATTCAGGTAAAACGAAATGATATTTTAATCTGTATATCTCTTTTAGAGAGATATCGATTGGACTTTCAAAAGAATTAATAATTACGACACGAAAAGTACTTGTTAATGAAAGAAACGAAGGTTAATTTTTAGACCCATGACCCTGGACAATGTTCTAGTTACAAATAGCAGAGTTAATATTTTAGCACTGGAATATATCTTTCTTAATATTACTAAATAAATATTTAACGTAGTGGTGATTTGGTTTAAATGTTTATTAAATTAAGTTATGTAATACTAACAATCGTATCTGTAACTTCTTTCGGTTGCTGTAGCAACTGTTTTCAAGAGAACATTCTTTCTAAATTTTCACCTGAAGATCAAGTGCCTTAGCTTCGAAAACTTTAATGAGAAACAAATAAGAATTCTTGATGAATTTAAATTTATTGTCAAGGTGTCAGATTATATTTTAATACACTTAATAATTTAAATTACATCTAAAACTTTTATTTAATTAAAAGAAAAAATAAATTCTACACAAGAATAGTACAAATATTTTTTGATAATTTACCATTTTTCATTAAAAAAAAATTAAGAATAANTATTAAAAAATGAAATAGAAAGTAAAATAAATATTACATTTTACTTTCATATTTTACATTTTATATTATATTTAATTCGTAAATTTTGATTCTCTACATTATATTTATCTGAAGGAAAAGTTTGAATTTTATTTTCCAAACTGCCAGAAGTGTAGAGAAAGATCATTCAATAGTTGAAGACAACATTCATGTGAATGTACTGTACTGTAGTCATTGGCTATCTATCGCTCTTTACCATTAACTTAAGCGAAGGTATGTATCAGAGTGACAGTTGATTCGGAAGAATAGCCAGTTATGAATCGTCTAGGTCACTCAGTTCTATCTAAGTAAAAGGCTTTCAGATAAGATAGGTCATTCAAGAGTCTATGAAGTCTACAGCCATGAAGACTTCACTTGTCAAACTTAGAGTTGAAAGTTTGGTATCATGTGCAGGCTAAAATCTATCTTTCTTTTGAATACAAACTGTTTTTTTTTAGTTTATAATCAGTTGTAAAAAGCTACAATTTAAAAATATCTTTCTTTTTTTATATAAANAAAAACTAGGATTCTTCACAAGCATTATACATTTGTTCAACTTACTGTTCGGGGAGAGTAAAATAAATAATTATGAGTTAATACGATTAGTAGAGATACAAATTATTAGGATGTCTTAATTGGAAAATAATCTATTTAGGCCTATAACTATAGCAATTCTATTCCCAAGTCTATTAAGACCACGTAATATAAAACAAAATAAAAATGATTGATTTGTGGATTTCAATATTTTGTATTATCTAATATGACGTGGTCACCTGAATTGTCGTATGTGGTCCGTACGACAATTCGCTTTAAAACTTTATAAAAGAGAAAATTTCAACTATAGTTTACAAGAATTGAAGACCTAAACAAAGATGTCGGAAATAAATGCTTTATATAGCAATCGTATGCAGGAATGTAGAAGAAATGTAGAAGAAATTCACCAGCATGGGAGATATTCTTAAAGCCAAAAGAAACAACCCCTTCACAAGAGCCTCGAGGTAGCAATATTCAGGTAAAACGAAATGATATTTTAATCTGTATATCTCTTTTAGAGAGATATCGATTGGACTTTCAAAAGAATTAATAATTACGACACGAAAAGTACTTGTTAATGAAAGAAACGAAGGTTAATTTTTAGACCCATGACCCTGGACAATGTTCTAGTTACAAATAGCAGAGTTAATATTTTAGCACTGGAATATATCTTTCTTAATATTACTAAATAAATATTTAACGTAGTGGTGATTTGGTTTAAATGTTTATTAAATTAAGTTATGTAATACTAACAATCGTATCTGTAACTTCTTTCGGTTGCTGTAGCAACTGTTTTCAAGAGAACATTCTTTCTAAATTTTCACCTGAAGATCAAGTGCCTTAGCTTCGAAAACTTTAATGAGAAACAAATAAGAATTCTTGATGAATTTAAATTTATTGTCAAGGTGTCAGATTATATTTTAATACACTTAATAATTTAAATTACATCTAAAACTTTTATTTAATTAAAAGAAAAAATAAATTCTACACAAGAATAGTACAAATATTTTTTGATAATTTACCATTTTTCATTAAAAAAAATTAAGAATAAAAGTATCCACGAGGAATTTCATTTGTAGAAGTGATAAAAAAAATCTATTATAAGTGTATAAATAACATTAATATGTTATCACTCTTCAATGTTTCAATACAATAACTGACTAAACATTTGATATTTTTCAATCAATTGAAGAATCTTAAACGTAATATTCTATTACGTTTAAGATTCTTTAATGTAATATCTAAAATAATTGGTTTATAGTTACATATTTCTCTTGGTTGTATTATATAAAGAAATCAACAAAACTATTTTTTTTTCATTGTATTACATATAAAATTCCAAATAAAATTGCAGTATATAATCCCAAAAAGAATTCTTTTAAAGTTTGCCGCAAACAGATCATACATTCGGAATTTTTTCTTTAATTTGCCAATAGCGAATACCAATTCATTGCTAGTAATTAATGCATCAGGAAATTAATCTGAATTCTATAAAAATTTCAAACTATTTCAATAAATCCTGAATTCCTGTTTAGTGCAGTAACCAATTGTGTAAATAGGAATAGGGCGATGTTTTAAAAAAAAATTTTCTTCGTGAATTTTTTAAAACTATTTTTTCTAAAAGCTGCAATTTGTTATAGAGTTATTTAAATTCTTATTTAAATAAAATGTTTTATTTTTATTCTAGTATAAAATAAAACGAATTTCTGCTGTTCTTCATCATAATTATGTAATTTTTTCTCGATTAAGATTTTATATATAAATGGAAAAAAATATCTTTTTCAGTTTTTAATTTTGATAAAAGTAAAGCTGAAATACTTCCAAAAGATGAATATTTTATTTTAAAAAGACAAAATTATTCATGTTGTAGATGAAGTTATATAACAGATCCTTCTGTAAATGGAAGGATGTGGACCTCCATTTGTTTTTTACATTTAAAAAACCCTTCATACTTATAAAACAAAATGTTTAGATATTAATATTATTTTAAATTTTATCGTATAAAAATCATTACTTAATGAACTTGTGTTATTTAATCTACTACTACACAAGATATTTTAACAGAAATTTCTTTAGTTATTCCCTCTGTTATCAGTCATTTCGATATTTTTTTTTTATTTCTTCAATATAAATTATACTAGATTAATTTAATATTTGTTAAATCCCAAATTTAACAAATGTTTTCACAGCAATATTATATAAATTATACGTAACTAAAATTGATAGCTGTTGTAAGATTAAGATATATTACAGTAGTTAACTTTTAAGAACATTTTTTTTAGCGTAAATTACTAACTTATAAAGAAAAATATTTGGTTGCATATGCCATAATAAACTCTAATTTATCTACATTAATTTTTCATTAAAAATTCTAACATCATGCTTAAAAAAAGTTAGGAAATTATCTTCAATATCGCTCTTAAAAAATTAAAATATTCTTTTAATTTCTGTATTTATTATTCTATAGGACTTAGAAATATAATAAAATCATTCTGCTGAACTTTTTGATTCAAGAACTAAGCTTTTGTCATATTAAAATCAGTCTTTTTCTTGTTTCGATATTCAATTTTCCGTAACTTACGTGATATTTTATAGTTAAAGCAGTTTTAGTTTCTAAAATAAACAAAAGGAATAACTATAAACAGTAAAAATATATTATTGTTTAAAGTTGAATGTATTGAAATCACGGAAAACGTACATAAAAATTTCCAAGACGAATAAAATATTATTATGTTAAGAACAATTGGATTTGAAGATACTCGAAAACCACGAAGAGCTTGTGAGAACATCATTATCATTTTTAACAATAAGATACTAATTTAAATTGTAATAAAATTAGAATTACAGTAAAAAAAAAACGTTTATCCGGATCAAACGGGACCGCATAATAAACTGATTTTGATCCAAAAATCAGTTTATTATATGCAGTCGTTTATAACAAGTAAATCACAGAACACGAACTGTGTGAGTAACATTTAAATGAATGCACATACGTGTGCTTGTTAACGTAACTAATGTTATGTGTAGACAAACATTGACGTCACAAATACATTAGTCCTTATACCTTCAGGTAGTGTATAACTTCGTATAGAGGCTTTGGCTCACCTTATTTCTAAAGTTTCATTTATTAACTCGTCCAGAAGACGGAGCGAGTCAAAAATGGAACTTTAGATACAAATAATTAATAAACAATAATTATAATCTTCTTTTATAAATTAATTATATCTTTAAAATTTTACAGTTTTACATATAATATAGGAATTTTTATAATATAAATATTACACGAGTTAAATAATTAAGTATAAAATATTAAAAATTTATTTACGTAGAATTAACAATGAAAAATTACTTTTAATTTATTTGAATTAATTCAAGTAAAAATGTAGAATATGTTTTATGTTTTTTTTTTTTAAATAAAGAATTTTATTATAAATTTAATCAAATGAACTTAATTAAATAGTTTTTCCAGATTTATCCACATAGTGTTGTTTTCAAACTGGAAATCTCAATGGATTCGTCAAGTATTGATTACATAAATATTTTAATAATATAATATCATTTGCCTTCACTTTGCCTATGGCAAAGGTACGAGTGATACTTTAATAGGAAGCTCAAAAGGACATTGCTTAAAGTTAAATGAAAACGTAACAATAAATTGTAATTTTTATTTTTCCGGCTGTTATATACAGTATAACAGAGGGAAAGTATACCAGTGTGGGGGACGATTTTATTCACACGTTTATTGGACAAAAAACACAGCAGTTATTAAGCTTCAAAGTGGGTGAAGAAAAGCGTATCTCCTCACCTCTGTCATATATAACAGCAGGGAAAATAAAAAATAAATATAGAAAATTCAACTGACAAAACAAAATCTATTCATAATCTCTTGATAACATTTTACTATACTTAATTGGATCATAATATATATATATATTAATCTTGTTAATGGCAGTAATGGCATGAGTCGAAATTAATATCACTGTCTATAGTTAATTATACATTAATGAAAGACTAGATCTAATATCGTGTGAACGTTTAACAATTGAATATTCATAATCAAACATTCAAATAATCACAAATGAAACCTATTTCGAATATTTGCAAAATCTTTGTTAAGATGAAAGATCTCATTTAATTAGAAAGTTTAATTACCCTAAAAATAGTTTCCTCCATACAGCCTGCTAATGGAAAGATTTAGAATGAAGATAACACACCGATAACATGTTTACAGACAGTGGCGCGTTATCCTATGGTTAAAAAGGGCAATTTCCTGGGGCCACCTTCAACAGGGGCCAAAACCAATCTTTATAAGAAAACATTTCTCCGAAGACAAATGTCTGAAGTCAACAGTATACATGGGGCCTCCTAATTCAAATTCGCCTGGCCTCCCCAAGAAGCTATAACGTGCCACTTTGTTCACTTTTTTTTAGGCCTCAACTCAAGTTTTTAGAGGTAGGCCTATTACAGAACAGATATGTTAGAAAAGAACGGTAAGATCAGTCCTTTAACTATTCCTCCTCCTGTTTTTCCTATTTGGAATATATAGAGTCATTCTTAAAATAATTACTTTCGATTATTTGAAATTTAATAGCATTCCAAACTTAGTTGGTCATTAATAGTTTGCTTCGGGCTTTTGAGAGTAGTGGATTGCAAACCAAATGAAATATTAAATAATTTTGATGAAAGTAATGCTTTGAATGAAACTTTTCCTTTCATATTCTAAAACTATAGAAAATAAAATACTCCCCGAGGCTGGAATTTAATCAAATCTTAGATACAGGTAGATTAATTAACTGGATGACTATTGTTGAAAGATTCCGTAGAGATGATAATATCTGTTCAAATTAAGAGTTTCATTTGAAGTTTCATTAAAAGTTAATCTTAGATACACTAATGAAGTGAGTTGAGATGCATTCGACAGAACTGGGATTGTTACAAGACTAACAACCATTAGAAAAACGCATAAAATGAATTGCTGATCTAGACTTTAAATTCGTATAATACTAATTTAACATAGACAGTACAAGTTGGACCTCATTTATCATATCTCATCCATGCTAGTCGATGACATTAGTGATCAGGCCCGTTCGTAATAATGTTGATACCGCGCGTTACATACTGTAGTATATATAGCATATGTGGGGCCAAAATTAATTTCAATTTTAAAAAATTTTTCTTCTGTTTTGTTTGTATTTGTTTATTTTCGTATCGTCAGCTTGGAATCCGAAGTCGATCACAAGCGGATCAGCCGAAGAACTGAGCAATCAACAGAGAAATATTAGCCGAACCACGAGGCAATTATCCATAAAAATCATTACTTAATGAACTTGTGTTATTTAATCTACTACTACACAAGATATTTTAACAGAAATTTCTTTAGTTATTCCCTCTGTTATCAGTCATTTCGATACTTTTTTTTTATTTCTTCAATATAAATTATACTAGATTAATTTAATATTTGTTAAATCCCAAATTTAACAAATGTTTTCACAGCAATATTATATAAATTATACGTAACTAAAATTGATAGCTGTTGTAAGATTAAGATATATTACAGTAGTTAACTTTTAAGAACATTTTTTTTAGCGTAAATTACTAACTTATAAAGAAAAATATTTGGTTGCATATGCCATAATAAACTCTAATTTATCTACATTAATTTTTCATTAAAAATTCTAACATCATGCTTAAAAAAAGTTAGGAAATTATCTTCAATATCGCTCTTAAAAAATTAAAATATTCTTTTAATTTCTGTATTTATTATTCTATAGGACTTAGAAATATAATAAAATCATTCTGCTGAACTTTTTGATTCAAGAACTAAGCTTTTGTCATATTAAAATCAGTCTTTTTCTTGTTTCGATATTCAATTTTCCGTAACTTACGTGATATTTTATAGTTAAAGCAGTTTTAGTTTCTAAAATAAACAAAAGGAATAACTATAAACAGTAAAAATATATTATTGTTTAAAGTTGAATGTATTGAAATCACGGAAAACGTACATAAAAATTTCCAAGACGAATAAAATATTATTATGTTAAGAACAATTGGATTTGAAGATACTCGAAAACCACGAAGAGCTTGTGAGAACATCATTATCATTTTTAACAATAAGATACTAATTTAAATTGTAATAAAATTAGAATTACAGTAAAAAAAAAACGTTTATCCGGATCAAACGGGACCGCATAATAAACTGATTTTGATCCAAAAATCAGTTTATTATATGCAGTCGTTTATAACAAGTAAATCACAGAACACGAACTGTGTGAGTAACATTTAAATGAATGCACATACGTGTGCTTGTTAACGTAACTAATGTTATGTGTAGACAAACATTGACGTCACAAATACATTAGTCCTTATACCTTCAGGTAGTGTATAACTTCGTATAGAGGCTTTGGCTCACCTTATTTCTAAAGTTTCATTTATTAACTCGTCCAGAAGACGGAGCGAGTCAAAAATGGAACTTTAGATACAAATAATTAATAAACAATAATTATAATCTTCTTTTATAAATTAATTATATCTTTAAAATTTTACAGTTTTACATATAATATAGGAATTTTTATAATATAAATATTACACGAGTTAAATAATTAAGTATAAAATATTAAAAATTTATTTACGTAGAATTAACAATGAAAAATTACTTTTAATTTATTTGAATTAATTCAAGTAAAAATGTAGAATATGTTTTATGTTTTTTTTTTTAAATAAAGAATTTTATTATAAATTTAATCAAATGAACTTAATTAAATAGTTTTTCCAGATTTATCCACATAGTGTTGTTTTCAAACTGGAAATCTCAATGGATTCGTCAAGTATTGATTACATAAATATTTTAATAATATAATATCATTTGCCTTCACTTTGCCTATGGCAAAGGTACGAGTGATACTTTAATAGGAAGCTCAAAAGGACATTGCTTAAAGTTAAATGAAAACGTAACAATAAATTGTAATTTTTATTTTTCCGGCTGTTATATACAGTATAACAGAGGGAAAGTATACCAGTGTGGGGGACGATTTTATTCACACGTTTATTGGACAAAAAACACAGCAGTTATTAAGCTTCAAAGTGGGTGAAGAAAAGCGTATCTCCTCACCTCTGTCATATATAACAGCAGGGAAAATAAAAAATAAATATAGAAAATTCAACTGACAAAACAAAATCTATTCATAATCTCTTGATAACATTTTACTATACTTAATTGGATCATAATATATATATATTAATCTTGTTAATGGCAGTAATGGCATGAGTCGAAATTAATATCACTGTCTATAGTTAATTATACATTAATGAAAGACTAGATCTAATATCGTGTGAACGT
The DNA here is from genome assembly GCF_000671375.1 of Centruroides sculpturatus. NCBI lineage: Eukaryota > Metazoa > Arthropoda > Arachnida > Scorpiones > Buthidae > Centruroides > Centruroides sculpturatus. Next base: position 191,677 of record NW_019384646.1, on the reverse strand, counting down.
TTAACAATTGAATATTCATAATCAAACATTCAAATAATCACAAATGAAACCTATTTCGAATATTTGCAAAATCTTTGTTAAGATGAAAGATCTCATTTAATTAGAAAGTTTAATTACCCTAAAAATAGTTTCCTCCATACAGCCTGCTAATGGAAAGATTTAGAATGAAGATAACACACCGATAACATGTTTACAGACAGTGGCGCGTTATCCTATGGTTAAAAAGGGCAATTTCCTGGGGCCACCTTCAACAGGGGCCAAAACCAATCTTTATAAGAAAACATTTCTCCGAAGACAAATGTCTGAAGTCAACAGTATACATGGGGCCTCCTAATTCAAATTCGCCTGGCCTCCCCAAGAAGCTATAACGTGCCACTTTGTTCACTTTTTTTTAGGCCTCAACTCAAGTTTTTAGAGGTAGGCCTATTACAGAACAGATATGTTAGAAAAGAACGGTAAGATCAGTCCTTTAACTATTCCTCCTCCTGTTTTTCCTATTTGGAATATATAGAGTCATTCTTAAAATAATTACTTTCGATTATTTGAAATTTAATAGCATTCCAAACTTAGTTGGTCATTAATAGTTTGCTTCGGGCTTTTGAGAGTAGTGGATTGCAAACCAAATGAAATATTAAATAATTTTGATGAAAGTAATGCTTTGAATGAAACTTTTCCTTTCATATTCTAAAACTATAGAAAATAAAATACTCCCCGAGGCTGGAATTTAATCAAATCTTAGATACAGGTAGATTAATTAACTGGATGACTATTGTTGAAAGATTCCGTAGAGATGATAATATCTGTTCAAATTAAGAGTTTCATTTGAAGTTTCATTAAAAGTTAATCTTAGATACACTAATGAAGTGAGTTGAGATGCATTCGACAGAACTGGGATTGTTACAAGACTAACAACCATTAGAAAAACGCATAAAATGAATTGCTGATCTAGACTTTAAATTCGTATAATACTAATTTAACATAGACAGTACAAGTTGGACCTCATTTATCATATCTCATCCATGCTAGTCGATGACATTAGTGATCAGGCCCGTTCGTAATAATGTTGATACCGCGCGTTACATACTGTAGTATATATAGCATATGTGGGGCCAAAATTAATTTCAATTTTAAAAAATTTTTCTTCTGTTTTGTTTGTATTTAGGCCTATTTATTTTCTTATCGCTCAGCTAGAATTCGAAGTCGATCACAAGCGGATCAGCCGAAGAACTGAGCAATCAACAGAGAAATATTAGCCGAACCACGAGGCAATTATCCGAACCGATCTTCACATGCCAGTTAATTGAGAGGAAATAAAAAGCAAAGTACGGCAGGCCCGAAAAAAGAAGAAAGAAAGGGGAGAAGCGAAGGAATGAAGAAATAGAAGAGACGTTCTGAGCTTGGATTTCTGTTCGTCTTCAGAGTAATGTTGTATAACGAAAACCAACAGTTGCTTAAAGTTTACTATTGTAAATTGTCCTTTCACATAATTATCAAATGTTTCTTTTATTATTAAACTGTTTATAGCTCTCTTCATCAAATTCCACACACAAATATCGGTTATATAACGATGGATAAAGAACAAATTGCATTGATAGGAGAAATAGAAAACATTTCATTGTTATCATTATACAAAGTTTAAAAATAGAATATATAATAGTAAATATGATAGTCAGATTACGATATATAACAATCAAAGTATAGTAGCAGTATACAGTATCCTCCAATATTTGTGAAAATTTTCTTTACGCAATACTTTCTGTATACTGATACTATACTTTGATTGTTATATATCTTAATTCATGCAGTTGCAGTTGTGGTACACATTTTAACTTAATTAAAAACGACAGGAAATATAAAACATTTATCAATTTATTAATCAGTTTTTATTATTTAAATTCCAATAAAATTATTCAAATTATTTTAAACTATGATACGTTTAAAACGTGTCAAGATAGTAAATTATACAATTCATTAATATCCAAAACAGTATACTTATTAAAATTTCTTTAAAATATATTTTTAAAATTAACATTAATTTGATAAATAAAGTGAACATGAACATGATGAATGTCACATAATCTACAAATTACTTTTTCTACTTTTTAAGTGAATATTAAGGTTCATAAAATACTCGTTAAGGATTGCATCTGTAATTGGGACAAAGTGCAAGGGTTGTGATTCATTTGTAGATTTATCATACAGAAATTCTGCTCCATACTCTTCGTAAAAATGTCAATATTTCAACATTTGGTTATCAATTAGACTTCATTAAAAATGTATTAAAGAAAAATTATNCAGTTTTCAATAAAAAGTCTGAAGTATGAGGATTTCAATCCAAGAAAAGAGTATAACAAGTGCATTAATATAATATGTGCATTAATGACAAGGTTCAGTTTTTTCAAGGACTCAACTAGGGTATTTAGTACCCTATAATTTATAACAACCACATCTCTTTACAAGCAGTCTGTAAAGAGATAGGTTTGCTATTAATTAATTTAATGATGTCAGCATAAGCAATGACCTTGGAATGTATACCAGTAAAACATTTGTTAACATATGCAATAAAAAAATAGAGAGGAACTCTATTGTATGCACAAAGAGGAGCAAAATAAATAAAAGAAAAATCAGCAGCGAATGATGAATGAGTTCTGTTTTATTCTTGAAATTCATAGAACATGCTTCAAACTCCTTCAAAATGAACTTGAAACTTCAATTTAATATTAAAATATTGACAAAAAGAAAATTCAAAGAGCTAAATTGGTATGAATTTGTATAGTTTTAAAACTTTTCTAGTTAAAATGTTTTTTAATAAATGCATTAAATAAGACAAACACCAATATATGACAATTAATATTAATACAATCATCGCACCAAATTAAACCTTATCATGTGTAAATGTAGCATCAAAATATAGAGATTTTATTAATAAATATATATTATTTACACTGTTAGAAAATATCCATAATTATTTTACTGGCTATTATAAATAATCCACCAAGATTGAGGGTATAATTAACTTTACAACAACAGATTTTACTTGTTTATTTATTTTACATAAGGGTTTGTTAGTAATAACAATTAAAACTATGTTTTATTGTCAGTCTAAAAATGGATTTTATTGTATAAAATTATAATTAAAACCTTGTAAAATTACTCTTAAAGTATGTTTTCTGCATTCAGGAAGTTATATTAATCTGCTTCTATCATTTCTTTATCTTCACTTAATGATGTATGAACTTTACAATAACAAAATTTCATAAGATTCGGTTTAATTAATAACGCTTATATTAATATAATTGAAACTAGTTTATGATATATGAATACAGCAGAAAGATATTTAGACACAAGATTATAATATGATATAATATATTGAGACGTAATTCTACCATATGGTATACAGTATATACAAATACGTATATATAATTATACTACATGTATATATAGGGAAGAGAAAATTATCATATAATATATATAAAGAACTCATTATTTCATGCAATCATACGAGTCAAATGCTATTAAATTCTTTTTAAAAGAGATTTCTGCTAATTATATGTTAAGTACTTAAGAACTAAAATTAATTCCAAATAAATAATTCATCCTTAATCTTCTTCGTTATGTATAGTGGTTAAAAACTAATTTAACTATTGTTAGAAGTAAGGTCTTTAAATCAGGACATTCCTATAAATTATATTTGATATCTAGAATAAAAATAAACTAATTTAAATTATCTAATTGTGTTTTAATTCGACTCTGTTCCAATTATCAAAACAGCAAAATCAATCAATTTGAATAAATCATTTTTTTTAAAATTTTAATAAAAAAATAATAATCTGTGGAATTAATGTAGTAAAAGACCTGAATTATTTATTGTTTATATATTGTTTCCACAGATATTTTTACAGATATTACTGTATATCTATTAAATTTTTATATATTTAATTAAATGCATATAATATGTATACAATATAACACAACGTGTTACATACAATAAATATTTGATTTGCTTTTTATATATATGCATTACCATTCGTATCAAGTTTACACGAATGTTTTTTTACACGAGATAAATCAATTTAAATGCAACTTTAGCTAAATTAATGTTTAAATTTAAGATTAAATCATTTATTTGCGGTTTATTTTGCAATCAAAACGTTTCTAAGTTTATATTAATGTTAATATCATGTTTTCTAGCATTATAATTTGAGATATTAAGGCACACGTTAACGATTTCATTAACAGAGATAATTGTATTTGGTTCGAAAGATTAAGACTGTCTAAAAACTTAGAAAAGATTAAAATTCGATAAAGTTTTAAATGAAAAAGGAAACTCTTAAATGAAAATAACAATTTTGTTTTTCGTTTTAAGACAGAAGTCTCATGTTCAGTACCGTTTTTACGCTTTGGTAAATGAGGCACTCGCATGGTGCTCTCAGTTTGAAGTCCCGAAATTAACTAAATAATTAATTTTTAGTACTATTAAAACCTTTCAACTTTTCTGAAAGATTTTAATAAAAAACAAGCAAGTTCATCAGCAGATCTAGGGCTCTTAAACTTACAAAATCGGCAATGGTCGTCCCATTCTTCATGAGCGCCCATTGCTTCCCTAATTGGTGCCAATCTACTATGGGCGTCCTCAGAGGGAGCAAATGAGGCATTTACCCCTAAGATAGAGTAAAACATTCCTCAAATTATAATCATAAAAGTGATTCAGGTGTTTAACCTCACACTCTCCACCATGAGATATCCAAGCTTTATCCTCTTGGATAATTTTCCTGGATTTCATGCCTCGCACTAATCAGAGTTAGTTTTATAAGAAATTACAAAGTGGTCTAAGTATACTCAAAGTATACGTCCTACTAAATTAGTTATTTCATCACTCTTCATCTTAAATTATTAATTTTTAAATAACAAGTTAAAATTTAAAGTATTATGAAAGCAAAGAACAACCTCTTCATTAATCTTTATTCAATGTTACCGTGACGAATGAATCTAGCATTACAGTAAATTCAGTTTAAAAAGTCCTACTAATTATTATGCATTCAGTATAAAGCTATCGATTAAAGTATTATCCCAAACATCCTAAATATCAGGAAAAGAGAAATTGATAATGAGATAAATTTATGTTAAAGATTTGTTTAATAAAGAGAAGATAAGAGTATTTACGTTATACAAGAATGCTTTTCACTGTTATTATATATAATAAATATTTAATTATTTATATTCATTTTAATTATATGTTTCAATATTTAATAAAAGTATATTAATATTCTTTTCATCTGGTAGCCTAATAGATATGTTGTTTATTGTTGACTCACGTTAAATTCTACAAAATAAGTACTTCTTCAAATCTAACGTAAAGAATAAGATTTTAAGTTCATATTATTTCTTGGTTTCTAAAACCAAGAGAACAACATACATTGTCGATTTGTATGAATGTTTATAACTGTTTACATGTTGAAAATTCATGCTTAAATTGACTTTTGCATATTTATTTCGGTGGCAAAAATCACTAAAATTCCATGAACCGAAATCAAATCTACGTTAAGAACGAGAAGACAAATCTGTTTATTTTCACGAAGAAGTGATGAAAGAGATTTTTCCTTACAATGTATCATAACATTAACGAGTATCCTCGGATTTTTTTCCTCTTTCTTAATTTCTTTTTCTTTTAAGTTGATGTTATTTGGTTTCTAACAAACTTCTCGGTCGTTTTCTTTTATCCTTTTCTGCACACAGTTTTCTACTTTTTTCCTTTTTTTTTCAGGATGCATTTGAAAGACTCGGAAAACGAGGATGGTAGAGATGCTTCTACAGTGATAACTTCTCTTCACTCTCAATTAAATTCTTAATTTCCAAGAAAATAAACAGTGATAAGATATTTTAGTCGGTCCTAATTAATGTTAAAGTTAAATAATAGTGAAAATAACAGATTTCTTTCCCTACCTAATTTTCTGTATATTATGGCTCATTTAAACAATTTTAATTTACAGAAAATATGGTTTTTTGTAATTAGTGAAAAGGGATAAGTAATAACTTACAAAGTATCCTTTTTCTAGCCTAAATTCCCTCTCCTTGCACATTCTTTCAAAACTAGTTGCAAAGATTAATGCAAATAAATTATAGTACAATTCAAGCATTAAAATCTTTCGTATCTTTATAAATACAATAAATTTTATTCCGTTTATATAATTATATAAAACGGTAATGTTCGGTTTGATATATTTTTTTTCAATTAATTTAAATTAGTTCCTAATACTTGTTAATGGAACCAAACCCATCCCATTTTCTATACAAACAAGGAATGCTTTTATCAAATAAATATTTAATTATAAAAGGAATTAATTATACTTTCCTATGTAATTTGTAGAAGTTAATGGATAAAAAGTAGCGAATATTTTCGAATAGAATAACTTTGAAACAACATAAAATCAGTTTTATATCCTTATTCATCCTATTAATACACTATAAAATTCATTACTCAGAACCAAAATATTCCACGTAGTAAAAAGATATTGGTAATAAATTATTCTTTTATTTATTTTCAAAATTGTCTCTTGTAATTGAAATTAATAATCAATCATTGTAACACGAGAATTTAATTATTTTATTATTATAGTATATAAAATTCTAAGCCAGATTTATTAAAGAATAACAAAAGAATTCCCTACTTTTGAATGAATAATTAATGTATGATGAGAGTAAGCACTTTCATTCAAAACTTTTCACTACTTTCTACCAAATGAGTGTTTATTAATTAATAATAATTTTATCTGTCAATTTTCTTTAAAACAAATTTTTCATTCTTATAAATATATGATATTTATAGTTAATTCATAATTATTTTTCAAAATTTAATTAATATTTAATTAATAATCAATAATTTTATAATATATAGCTACTTATTAGATATTTTATTTGACAAATAATGTGTTGTAATAATCGTTAACTTAAGCTGTTAATATAAGTTTAAATTTAAACATTCGTTAATTAAATTATACAGTAAAACTTGTACAAAACGGAACCTTTATAATGAAAAAAACCTCAGGTTTGTCTCTTTAAAATATTTTTTTATAATTAACTGAAAATATAACTTAAAAATAAGGTATATAAAAGCTTTAAAATGAAAATATTTAAAGCATAATTTTCTTATTTAAAAATTCAATTTTTATAACTTGAATACAAAAAATAAACATTACTTTTATACAAAAAAAATGTAACAGTTTAAGTTACATTTTATATAAAATATAAAAGTATAAAAAAAAAGTCTCAAATGTATAGAACCTTAGAATGTTGTAAAAAAAATGCCTTCTTACTTCAAATATTTTCAATATAAAATCATATTTATACCGAGTTGTGATATTCAAAATGTGAAAAATTTTATCACATAAAAATATTAAAGTTTAAATAAAATTGAGTAAAAGTGAAAAAGAAAATATTTGTAGAAAATAAATTGATGTTTCGAAAATATTCAACATTTTGCAAAACATTTAGATTACTTTCTACGATTAGAATATGTATAAAAATATTTTTAAATATATTTCTACGATAATTAAATTATTATTAAAATATTTCTTATATTTAATTTTATTTCAAAATAATTTTATTGAAAAAAAATAACTTCCTTTTATGTATTTCAAGCCTAATTAAAGCTTACTATAATTACAAAAACATGATTATTTTACGTGAATATTTTAGCTAAATTCGGTATAAATTATTTAAATAACTTCTATATTTTATTTCATTTTTTTAATTATAATTATATTGGCTTAATTAAGATATAAATTATATTATTTTATAAACTTTACAATTATTTATTCAAAGCTGTTTATCACATTTAATTATAATTATCTACAGTTTATTACCTTAATTTAATCATTGTAAATTAAAATTAATTTAAAGTATTCCTAATGCTAAATTTTATTAAATAACAATAATTTTATTGAAAATAATTCTATTTAAAATACATACAAATAAAGTTTTCTACAATTATAAAATATTATATTTTACTATAAATATATCTGGGCTTAATTAGAATCTAAATGTTATTCTTTTATAAACTTTATTGTTATTTGTTTAAAGTTGTTTATTACCTTTAATTATAGCATCCACTCTAGAGGATTCTTGTACTTTATCATGTTTTGACATTGAGTAATAAATAGAGTAATGCTTACACAAACTTTAATCAAACATATTTAAAGCTTTAGAACAAACTATGTTAATATATCTCTTGAGTATTTAAGATAACAATCACAATGCAACGGTTAATTAAGAGAGTATATTTTATTACAATACATTTTATACTGATTTCTATACAGTTAAATTAGTATCGGGTGAATCTAAACAATCAAATTTAATTTCACAATGATTACCCAAAGTCATCCACAAAACATCAGAATTCTACTAATTGTCAAACTATTTTGAATTACAATATAAAGAATATTGCATAAAATGATTCAAGTGATAAATATAATTTATGTAATTATGTACTAGAGCAGCAATATTTGATATTTTTGTATCATCCCTAAGATTTCCTCACAGAATGTTTCAGAAATTGGATTCTGGAAGAATTTTATTGGGCTGAAATTTTCACAGGGGAAGAACACAACTAAAATCGAGGGTTCGTAGATCCCATGTTGGGAGTTCTGTACATTTTTCTAATCCAACTCCCTCTTTTCTAATCAGAATTCATGGAAAGAATGAACACTTTTCTCTCGAATTCTATTGCTATCAAATTACCCACGACAGTCTATTGATTTCGAATTTGATCCACACAATTCTCTACTTTCACCGAATTTCGAGCAATAAGTAATCAATGTTGAGAATATTTTCGACTTAAACCTGTATTCAATAAATTTATAAACTTTAAAAAAAAGTGATATTAAATATAATCTCTTTAAGAAAATTAAAAGAGGATTTTTATTTGTTTAACATTAATTCATATTATTTATAAGCTGAAATTATATTTATATTTAACACATTATATATATGTTTGTCAATTAAATATATTCGCTGAATATTATTCTTTCAATTAATTACATTCACTTATTCTTGAAAATATTCTAAACAATATTTTCATGCATTTTTCAAAAATTACAAAAGTTATAAATAATTAAATATTATTATTTTAATATTACTTACGTGAAATATATTAAATGTATCCTAGAAAACTCGTATATCCTTTAAAGAATATATTTATTCTCTTTTATATTACACTGTGAATAACGAATAAATTAATTTATTCGTTATTACATTATATAAATTCAGATTATATTATCATCAAAGACATAATGTTGACAGTTTCGTTGATTTAATCTTAAAAATAATTGTATTAATTTACTTTTACGTAAAACCTCAATTTGTCGTTTACTCAATATTCTTCGACTCTTTTCAATGTAATTTATGTGACATTTATTTTACTATTTGCATATGTAGAACAGAAATTTCTTGAAGAAACATCGTTGGATCTCTAATAGCGTGTACATTGCTGATTACAAACGAGAGTATTTACTTTTTGGGACAAGAAACTATGTTAATGTTGTACCCTGTGGATCTAATAAACTTAATTCTATTTTGTCAGTTCTAAAATAATAGTAGCTTTGATTATTGTAAATTAAAGTGTTTAAAATAATAAATATAGAAATTTTTTTAATTTTAAATTTATCAACAGACTTAAAAGGAATTTTTATTAATAATTTTCATCTAAATATAATTTTAATAAAAAGTATAAAAATTATAAATTTATGTATGAAGTATTAAATGATTAATATAAAATAGAATACATACTCGAGAATATTTTCATAATTTATCATAAAGAAAACGATTTTAAGAATTTATAAATATATTTAAAATTAAAATATTTATATTTTAAATAAATATTAAATTATTTTAACAACGAAGCATCAACTTTTACGACTACATTTTCTGTGTTCAAATCCTCTTTTATCACGAATGTTTATTATTGTGTTATTAATGAAGATTAAAAAAATCTTTATTAACAAAATAATCTTTGCAATGAATTTGTGTCTATCATAAATTATAATTTTGCTAAATAATAATTAATAATAAAACTATTTATAGTACAGTGTTACCTCATACAGAAAACATCTCTTGCGTTACGGTCCAATTGGATAAAACCGCTTAATACTGATCGTGGGTTCGCGACTCTCCAACTGACTGTTAGTAACATCTAAATATGACTAGTTTTCCATAAAAGACCACTTGGGAGGCAGATCGCCCATATGTGTTACCGTATAAGTATAAACAAACAAACAATCTCGAGTGTTATACTTATGTTTTTAGTGCTTTTTGCTTCATATTTTGCTACGTTTTGTTATATAACACATATATATTAATTTAACACTGGCATTCAAAAAGAGTGTGGAAGCTATGAAGCCTGAGAGGAAGTTTATAGTATCGACGATTGAGATGAAAAAAAGTACTTATCGAGAGTGCGAAAGCGTTACTCGTGTTGCACCATTCTTAAGAATAAGGAAGAAATAAAAGCAGCAAGTGTTGCTGAATAGGAGCATTAACTTGTTCAATGACAATGTGATGGCTTATTTTAGGAACATCCAGAAAAGTCACCTACAACAGACTACATTGGAAAAATTCTCCTCTGTAGAAAGAAGGGAAAGCGAACCAAAAAACTCTTAACTAATAGTGCCAATATGTAGAAGCAGTTTCTATAAACACATCAAATAACTATATTTTTGATATTCTCCCTCTCTCTCTCTCACACTCACACATACATTATAAACAGTAAAGCTTTATCTTTCTCTCTACCAGCCATCAGTACACCTCACTAAGGTTCGGTGAATGCAATTCTCAATTTTTGACACACCATTTACGTATTTTATTTATCGTTTTCATGTTGTAATTTAGTATTTAGGACATTTAATTGTGTTATTTTACCATAAATTATACGTTTACTGTTTAAGTTCATCAAAATAGGAATTGTTTTAGATCTGGGAACAAATTAATTCAGTTTCCATTATTTCTAATGAGGAAAATTATTTATATTTTGAACAATTTTTAGTTCGAACTGTCTCCCAAAACGAATTAAATTCGAAGTACGAGACATTTCTGTATTTCTCTACGAATTATTATTATCTAAATTTGAAACTTAGCATTTCTTATATTTACTTTAACCTATATGATCAATTATAGCAATATCAGAATACCACGAGAGAAAAATCAGTGTTAGTTTTCTCTTGGTTCTGGCTGCATACGGTATTACATCTACCATTAATGTGTAGCCAATATGAATTGATAAGGTGCCCTTCAGACAATATACGGACAAGATTAAATCCAGGTGACATAAATATAGTATATATATATATATATATATATAGTATATAAATATAGTATATAGTATATAGCCATAGTAGACAAATTGCAGAACCGGTCGGTATTTCTAAAATTGGCTATTCATTTTTTTTAAATCCAATTGAAAAATTTCACATTAGAGAAAATCAGGAACATGAAACTAAGTTTATAAAAAAATATTTTTGTAAATAATGATAAGAATAATTTTTAAAGGAAATCTACCTAGCATCAAGTTAATAGTATATCCAGGGACCGAACTATCTAGTATAAAAGTATTTTTTAAAGACTGGATTTCAATTTTTCATTTTATTTGAAAATATTTAAAGCATTTCTTTTAAAATTTTTAATATAATNTAAATATAATTTATGTAATTATGTACTAGAGCAGCAATATTTGATATTTTTGTATCATCCCTAAGATTTCCTCACAGAATGTTTCAGAAATTGGATTCTGGAAGAATTTTATTGGGCTGAAATTTTCACAGGGGAAGAACACAACTAAAATCGAGGGTTCGTAGATCCCATGTTGGGAGTTCTGTACATTTTTCTAATCCAACTCCCTCTTTTCTAATCAGAATTCATGGAAAGAATGAACACTTTTCTCTCGAATTCTATTGCTATCAAATTACCCACGACAGTCTATTGATTTCGAATTTGATCCACACAATTCTCTACTTTCACCGAATTTCGAGCAATAAGTAATCAATGTTGAGAATATTTTCGACTTAAACCTGTATTCAATAAATTTATAAACTTTAAAAAAAAGTGATATTAAATATAATCTCTTTAAGAAAATTAAAAGAGGATTTTTATTTGTTTAACATTAATTCATATTATTTATAAGCTGAAATTATATTTATATTTAACACATTATATATATGTTTGTCAATTAAATATATTCGCTGAATATTATTCTTTCAATTAATTACATTCACTTATTCTTGAAAATATTCTAAACAATATTTTCATGCATTTTTCAAAAATTACAAAAGTTATAAATAATTAAATATTATTATTTTAATATTACTTACGTGAAATATATTAAATGTATCCTAGAAAACTCGTATATCCTTTAAAGAATATATTTATTCTCTTTTATATTACACTGTGAATAACGAATAAATTAATTTATTCGTTATTACATTATATAAATTCAGATTATATTATCATCAAAGACATAATGTTGACAGTTTCGTTGATTTAATCTTAAAAATAATTGTATTAATTTACTTTTACGTAAAACCTCAATTTGTCGTTTACTCAATATTCTTCGACTCTTTTCAATGTAATTTATGTGACATTTATTTTACTATTTGCATATGTAGAACAGAAATTTCTTGAAGAAACATCGTTGGATCTCTAATAGCGTGTACATTGCTGATTACAAACGAGAGTATTTACTTTTTGGGACAAGAAACTATGTTAATGTTGTACCCTGTGGATCTAATAAACTTAATTCTATTTTGTCAGTTCTAAAATAATAGTAGCTTTGATTATTGTAAATTAAAGTGTTTAAAATAATAAATATAGAAATTTTTTTAATTTTAAATTTATCAACAGACTTAAAAGGAATTTTTATTAATAATTTTCATCTAAATATAATTTTAATAAAAAGTATAAAAATTATAAATTTATGTATGAAGTATTAAATGATTAATATAAAATAGAATACATACTCGAGAATATTTTCATAATTTATCATAAAGAAAACGATTTTAAGAATTTATAAATATATTTAAAATTAAAATATTTATATTTTAAATAAATATTAAATTATTTTAACAACGAAGCATCAACTTTTACGACTACATTTTCTGTGTTCAAATCCTCTTTTATCACGAATGTTTATTATTGTGTTATTAATGAAGATTAAAAAAATCTTTATTAACAAAATAATCTTTGCAATGAATTTGTGTCTATCATAAATTATAATTTTGCTAAATAATAATTAATAATAAAACTATTTATAGTACAGTGTTACCTCATACAGAAAACATCTCTTGCGTTACGGTCCAATTGGATAAAACCGCTTAATACTGATCGTGGGTTCGCGACTCTCCAACTGACTGTTACTAACATCTAAATATGACTAGTTTTCCATAAAAGACCACTTGGGAGGCAGATCGCCCATATGTGTTACCGTATAAGTATAAACAAACAAACAATCTCGAGTGTTATACTTATGTTTTTAGTGCTTTTTGCTTCATATTTTGCTACGTTTTGTTATATAACACATATATATAAATTTAACACTGGCATTCAAAAAGAGTGTGGAAGCTATGAAGCCTGAGAGGATGTTTATAGTATCGACGATTGAGATGAAAAAAGTACTTATCGCGAGTGTAAAAGCGTTACTCGTGTTGCACCATTCTTAAGAATAAGGAAGAAATAAAAGCAGCAAGTGTTACTGAATAGGAGCATTAACTTGTTCAATGACAATGTGATGGCTTATTTTAGGAACATCCAGAAAAGTCACCTACAACAGACTACATTGGAAAAATTCTCCTCTGTAGAAAGAAGGGAAAGCGAACCAAAAAACTCTTAACTAATAGTGCCAATATGTAGAAGCAGATTAAATTTTTATATATTTAAATGCATATAATATGTATACAACATAACACAACGTGTTACATACAATAAATATTTGATTTGCTTTTTATATATATGCATTACCATTCGTATCAAGTTTACACGAATGTTTTTTTACACGAGATAAATCAATTTAAATGCAACTTTAGCTAAATTAATGTTTAAATTTAAGATTAAATCATTTATTTGCGGTTTATTTTGCAATCAAAACGTTTCTAAGTTTATATTAATGTTAATATCATGTTTTCTAGCATTATAATTTGAGATATTAAGGCACACGTTAACGATTTCATTAACAGAGATAATTGTATTTGGTTCGAAAGATTAAGACTGTCTAAAAACTTAGAAAAGATTAAAATTCGATAAAGTTTTAAATGAAAAAGGAAACTCTTAAATGAAAATAACAATTTTGTTTTTCGTTTTAAGACAGAAGTCTCATTTTCAGTACCGTTTTTACGCTTTGGTAAATGAGGCACTCGCATGGTGCTCTCAGTTTGAAGTCCCGAAATTAACTAAATAATTAATTTTTAGTACTATTTAAACCTTTCAACTTTTCTGAAAGATTTTAATAAAAAACAAGCAAGTTCATCAGCAGATCTAGGGCTCTTAAACTTACAAAATCGGCAATGGTCGTCCCATTCTTCATGAGCGCCCATTGCTTCCCTAATTGGTGCCAATCTACTATGGGCGTCCTCAGAGGGAGCAAATGAGGCATTTACCCCTAAGATAGAGTAAAACATTCCGCAAATTATAATCGTAAAAGTGATTGAGGTGTTTAACCTCACACTCTCCACCATGAGATATCCAAGCTTTATCCTCTTGGATAATTTTCCTGGATTTCATGTCTCGCACTAATCAGAGTTAGTTTTATAAGAAATTACAAAGTGGTCTAAGTATACTCAAAGTATACGTCCTACTAAATTAGTTATTTCATCACTCTTCATCTTAAATTATTAATTTTTAAATAACAAGTTAAAATTTAAAGTATTATGAAAGCAAAGAACAACCTCTTCATTAATCTTTATTCAATGTTACCGTGACGAATGAATCTAGCATTACAGTAAATTCAGTTTAAAAAGTCCTACTAATTATTATGCATTCAGTATGAAGCTATCGATTAAAGTATTATCCCAAACATCCTAAATATCAGGAAAAGAGAAATTGATAATGAGATAAATTTATGTTAAAGATTTGTTTAATAAAGAGAAGATAAGAGTATTTACGTTATACAAGAATGCTTTTCACTGTTATTATATATAATAAATATTTAATTATTTATATTCATTTTAATTATATGTTTCAATATTTAATAAAAGTATATTAATATTCTTTTCATCTGGTAGCCTAATAGATANAGAACCTTAGAATGTTGTAAAAAAAATGCCTTCTTACTTCAAATATTTTCAATATAAAATCATATTTATACCGAGTTGTGATATTCAAAATGTGAAAAATTTTATCACATAAAAATATTAAAGTTTAAATAAAATTGAGTAAAAGTGAAAAAGAAAATATTTGTAGAAAATAAATTGATGTTTCGAAAATATTCAACATTTTGCAAAACATTTAGATTACTTTCTACGATTAGAATATGTATAAAAATATTTTTAAATATATTTCTACGATAATTAAATTATTATTAAAATATTTCTTATATTTAATTTTATTTCAAAATAATTTTATTGAAAAAAAATAACTTCCTTTTATGTATTTCAAGCCTAATTAAAGCTTACTATAATTACAAAAACATGATTATTTTACGTGAATATTTTAGCTAAATTCGGTATAAATTATTTAAATAACTTCTATATTTTATTTCATTTTTTTAATTATAATTATATTGGCTTAATTAAGATATAAATTATATTATTTTATAAACTTTACAATTATTTATTCAAAGCTGTTTATCACATTTAATTATAATTATCTACAGTTTATTACCTTAATTTAATCATTGTAAATTAAAATTAATTTAAAGTATTCCTAATGCTAAATTTTATTAAATAACAATAATTTTATTGAAAATAATTCTATTTAAAATACATACAAATAAAGTTTTCTACAATTATAAAATATTATATTTTACTATAAATATATCTGGGCTTAATTAGAATCTAAATGTTATTCTTTTATAAACTTTATTGTTATTTGTTTAAAGTTGTTTATTACCTTTAATTATAGCATCCACTCTAGAGGATTCTTGTACTTTATCATGTTTTGACATTGAGTAATAAATAGAGTAATGCTTACACAAACTTTAATCAAACATATTTAAAGCTTTAGAACAAACTATGTTAATATATCTCTTGAGTATTTAAGATAACAATCACAATGCAACGGTTAATTAAGAGAGTATATTTTATTACAATACATTTTATACTGATTTCTATACAGTTAAATTAGTATCGGGTGAATCTAAACAATCAAATTTAATTTCACAATGATTACCCAAAGTCATCCACAAAACATCAGAATTCTACTAATTGTCAAACTATTTTGAATTACAATATAAAGAATATTGCATAAAATGATTCAAGTGATAAATATAATTTATGTAATTATGTACTAGAGCAGCAATATTTGATATTTTTGTATCATCCCTAAGATTTCCTCACAGAATGTTTCAGAAATTGGATTCTGGAAGAATTTTATTGGGCTGAAATTTTCACAGGGGAAGAACACAACTAAAATCGAGGGTTCGTAGATCCCATGTTGGGAGTTCTGTACATTTTTCTAATCCAACTCCCTCTTTTCTAATCAGAATTCATGGAAAGAATGAACACTTTTCTCTCGAATTCTATTGCTATCAAATTACCCACGACAGTCTATTGATTTCGAATTTGATCCACACAATTCTCTACTTTCACCGAATTTCGAGCAATAAGTAATCAATGTTGAGAATATTTTCGACTTAAACCTGTATTCAATAAATTTATAAACTTTAAAAAAAAGTGATATTAAATATAATCTCTTTAAGAAAATTAAAAGAGGATTTTTATTTGTTTAACATTAATTCATATTATTTATAAGCTGAAATTATATTTATATTTAACACATTATATATATGTTTGTCAATTAAATATATTCGCTGAATATTATTCTTTCAATTAATTACATTCACTTATTCTTGAAAATATTCTAAACAATATTTTCATGCATTTTTCAAAAATTACAAAAGTTATAAATAATTAAATATTATTATTTTAATATTACTTACGTGAAATATATTAAATGTATCCTAGAAAACTCGTATATCCTTTAAAGAATATATTTATTCTCTTTTATATTACACTGTGAATAACGAATAAATTAATTTATTCGTTATTACATTATATAAATTCAGATTATATTATCATCAAAGACATAATGTTGACAGTTTCGTTGATTTAATCTTAAAAATAATTGTATTAATTTACTTTTACGTAAAACCTCAATTTGTCGTTTACTCAATATTCTTCGACTCTTTTCAATGTAATTTATGTGACATTTATTTTACTATTTGCATATGTAGAACAGAAATTTCTTGAAGAAACATCGTTGGATCTCTAATAGCGTGTACATTGCTGATTACAAACGAGAGTATTTACTTTTTGGGACAAGAAACTATGTTAATGTTGTACCCTGTGGATCTAATAAACTTAATTCTATTTTGTCAGTTCTAAAATAATAGTAGCTTTGATTATTGTAAATTAAAGTGTTTAAAATAATAAATATAGAAATTTTTTTAATTTTAAATTTATCAACAGACTTAAAAGGAATTTTTATTAATAATTTTCATCTAAATATAATTTTAATAAAAAGTATAAAAATTATAAATTTATGTATGAAGTATTAAATGATTAATATAAAATAGAATACATACTCGAGAATATTTTCATAATTTATCATAAAGAAAACGATTTTAAGAATTTATAAATATATTTAAAATTAAAATATTTATATTTTAAATAAATATTAAATTATTTTAACAACGAAGCATCAACTTTTACGACTACATTTTCTGTGTTCAAATCCTCTTTTATCACGAATGTTTATTATTGTGTTATTAATGAAGATTAAAAAAATCTTTATTAACAAAATAATCTTTGCAATGAATTTGTGTCTATCATAAATTATAATTTTGCTAAATAATAATTAATAATAAAACTATTTATAGTACAGTGTTACCTCATACAGAAAACATCTCTTGCGTTACGGTCCAATTGGATAAAACCGCTTAATACTGATCGTGGGTTCGCGACTCTCCAACTGACTGTTAGTAACATCTAAATATGACTAGTTTTCCATAAAAGACCACTTGGGAGGCAGATCGCCCATATGTGTTACCGTATAAGTATAAACAAACAAACAATCTCGAGTGTTATACTTATGTTTTTAGTGCTTTTTGCTTCATATTTTGCTACGTTTTGTTATATAACACATATATATTAATTTAACACTGGCATTCAAAAAGAGTGTGGAAGCTATGAAGCCTGAGAGGAAGTTTATAGTATCGACGATTGAGATGAAAAAAAGTACTTATCGAGAGTTAAATTATATTCTTTTATAAACTTTATTGTTATTTGTTTAAAGTTGTTTATTACCTTTAATTATAGCATCCACTCTAGAGGATTCTTGTACTTTATCATGTTTTGACATTGAGTAATAAATAGAGTAATGCTTACACAAACTTTAATCAAACATATTTAAAGCTTTAGAACAAACTATGTTAATATATCTCTTGAGTATTTAAGATAACAATCACAATGCAACGGTTAATTAAGAGAGTATATTTTATTACAATACATTTTATACTGATTTCTATACAGTTAAATTAGTATCGGGTGAATCTAAACAATCAAATTTAATTTCACAATGATTACCCAAAGTCATCCACAAAACATCAGAATTCTACTAATTGTCAAACTATTTTGAATTACAATATAAAGAATATTGCATAAAATGATTCAAGTGATAAATATAATTTATGTAATTATGTACTAGAGCAGCAATATTTGATATTTTTGTATCATCCCTAAGATTTCCTCACAGAATGTTTCAGAAATTGGATTCTGGAAGAATTTTATTGGGCTGAAATTTTCACAGGGGAAGAACACAACTAAAATCGAGGGTTCGTAGATCCCATGTTGGGAGTTCTGTACATTTTTCTAATCCAACTCCCTCTTTTCTAATCAGAATTCATGGAAAGAATGAACACTTTTCTCTCGAATTCTATTGCTATCAAATTACCCACGACAGTCTATTGATTTCGAATTTGATCCACACAATTCTCTACTTTCACCGAATTTCGAGCAATAAGTAATCAATGTTGAGAATATTTTCGACTTAAACCTGTATTCAATAAATTTATAAACTTTAAAAAAAAGTGATATTAAATATAATCTCTTTAAGAAAATTAAAAGAGGATTTTTATTTGTTTAACATTAATTCATATTATTTATAAGCTGAAATTATATTTATATTTAACACATTATATATATGTTTGTCAATTAAATATATTCGCTGAATATTATTCTTTCAATTAATTACATTCACTTATTCTTGAAAATATTCTAAACAATATTTTCATGCATTTTTCAAAAATTACAAAAGTTATAAATAATTAAATATTATTATTTTAATATTACTTACGTGAAATATATTAAATGTATCCTAGAAAACTCGTATATCCTTTAAAGAATATATTTATTCTCTTTTATATTACACTGTGAATAACGAATAAATTAATTTATTCGTTATTACATTATATAAATTCAGATTATATTATCATCAAAGACATAATGTTGACAGTTTCGTTGATTTAATCTTAAAAATAATTGTATTAATTTACTTTTACGTAAAACCTCAATTTGTCGTTTACTCAATATTCTTCGACTCTTTTCAATGTAATTTATGTGACATTTATTTTACTATTTGCATATGTAGAACAGAAATTTCTTGAAGAAACATCGTTGGATCTCTAATAGCGTGTACATTGCTGATTACAAACGAGAGTATTTACTTTTTGGGACAAGAAACTATGTTAATGTTGTACCCTGTGGATCTAATAAACTTAATTCTATTTTGTCAGTTCTAAAATAATAGTAGCTTTGATTATTGTAAATTAAAGTGTTTAAAATAATAAATATAGAAATTTTTTTAATTTTAAATTTATCAACAGACTTAAAAGGAATTTTTATTAATAATTTTCATCTAAATATAATTTTAATAAAAAGTATAAAAATTATAAATTTATGTATGAAGTATTAAATGATTAATATAAAATAGAATACATACTCGAGAATATTTTCATAATTTATCATAAAGAAAACGATTTTAAGAATTTATAAATATATTTAAAATTAAAATATTTATATTTTAAATAAATATTAAATTATTTTAACAACGAAGCATCAACTTTTACGACTACATTTTCTGTGTTCAAATCCTCTTTTATCACGAATGTTTATTATTGTGTTATTAATGAAGATTAAAAAAATCTTTATTAACAAAATAATCTTTGCAATGAATTTGTGTCTATCATAAATTATAATTTTGCTAAATAATAATTAATAATAAAACTATTTATAGTACAGTGTTACCTCATACAGAAAACATCTCTTGCGTTACGGTCCAATTGGATAAAACCGCTTAATACTGATCGTGGGTTCGCGACTCTCCAACTGACTGTTACTAACATCTAAATATGACTAGTTTTCCATAAAAGACCACTTGGGAGGCAGATCGCCCATATGTGTTACCGTATAAGTATAAACAAACAAACAATCTCGAGTGTTATACTTATGTTTTTAGTGCTTTTTGCTTCATATTTTGCTACGTTTTGTTATATAACACATATATATAAATTTAACACTGGCATTCAAAAAGAGTGTGGAAGCTATGAAGCCTGAGAGGAAGTTTATAGTATCGACGATTGAGATGAAAAAAGTACTTATCGCGAGTGTAAAAGCGTTACTCGTGTTGCACCATTCTTAAGAATAAGGAAGAAATAAAAGCAGCAAGTGTTACTGAATAGGAGCATTAACTTGTTCAATGACAATGTGATGGCTTATTTTAGGAACATCCAGAAAAGTCACCTACAACAGACTACATTGGAAAAATTCTCCTCTGTAGAAAGAAGGGAAAGCGAACCAAAAAACTCTTAACTAATAGTGCCAATATGTAGAAGCAGTTTCTATAAACACATCAAATAACTATATTTTTGATATTCTCCCTCTCTCTCTCTCACACTCACACATACATTATAAACAGTAAAGCTTTATCTTTCTCTCTACCAGCCATCAGTACACCTCACTAAGGTTCGGTGAATGCAATTCTCAATTTTTGACACACCATTTACGTATTTTATTTATCGTTTTCATGTTGTAATTTAGTATTTAGGACATTTAATTGTGTTATTTTACCATAAATTATACGTTTACTGTTTAAGTTCATCAAAATAGGAATTGTTTTAGATCTGGGAACAAATTAATTCAGTTTCCATTATTTCTAATGAGGAAAATTATTTATATTTTGAATAATTTTTAGTTCGAACTGTCTCCCAAAACGAATTAAATTCGAAGTACGAGACATTTCTGTATTTCTCTACGAATTATTATTATCTAAATTTGAAACTTAGCATTTCTTATATTTACTTTAACCTATATGATCAATTATAGCAATATCAGAATACCACGAGAGAAAAATCAGTGTTAGTTTTCTCTTGGTTCTGGCTGCATACGGTATTACATCTACCATTAATGTGTAGCCAATATGAATTGATAAGGTGCCCTTCAGACAATATACGGACAAGATTAAATCCAGGTGACATAAATATAGTATATATATATATATATATATATAGTATATAAATATAGTATATAGTATATAGCCATAGTAGACAAATTGCAGAACCGGTCGGTATTTCTAAAATTGGCTATTCATTTTTTTTAAATCCAATTGAAAAATTTCACATTAGAGAAAATCAGGAACATGAAACTAAGTTTATAAAAAAATATTTTTGTAAATAATGATAAGAATAATTTTTAAAGGAAATCTACCTAGCATCAAGTTAATAGTATATCCAGGGACCGAACTATCTAGTATAAAAGTATTTTTTAAAGACTGGATTTCAATTTTTCATTTTATTTGAAAATATTTAAAGCATTTCTTTTAAAATTTTTAATATAAT
>NW_019384646.1:154710-169541 GCF_000671375.1 Centruroides sculpturatus | reverse complement strand
GTGACAAAGAATAAAATGTATTATTATAAATTTTATTATAAATTCAAGAATTTTCAAGAGTATGAATGAATACAGAAAACATTTATTATTGCCTCAGCCAAGTATGAAATAAAAATGGTTAAAGGAATTTATAGTGAATTTTTGGAACTTATTGAAGTGAATTAATTTTATTAGAAAACAGCTTCAATAATCAATAGTTTTCCACATGAAATACTTATTCAGTACAATAAGTTATTATAAGAATTATAGATTTTGTCGAAGAATAATTATTTTTAAAGAATTGATTATGAAATCAATTGAATATTTAATAAATACGTTTTTAAGAATAAAAGACTAAAATATATGTATAATATAAATTAATATAAGATTCATAATTATAATTAGATATCGAAGTAATTTATACACACTTCAAACAGGACATAAAAGAATGATTCTATTCGCATTTAAATCGAGACAAAGTATGTATTATGGTTTGAATAAGCGCTCAGAGGACCCCACACTTTCAAATTTCTAAGA
This sequence comes from Centruroides sculpturatus, assembly GCF_000671375.1. Classification (NCBI taxonomy): domain Eukaryota; kingdom Metazoa; phylum Arthropoda; class Arachnida; order Scorpiones; family Buthidae; genus Centruroides; species Centruroides sculpturatus. Next base: position 169,025 of record NW_019384646.1, on the reverse strand, counting down.
ACATTTAATAAAAAGAGTTTTTGCAAATATTTTAGGCCCCATTAATAACTTTTTTTAAAGCCCCCAAAACCTCTAGTTTGAATAATAATATTTATCTGGAATTAAATGGAATAAAGTAAAAATGGAGTTCCATGAATCATTCGAAAACTTTTAACTAATCATTATATTATTTTATATTCAACAAATATTTTAATCATTCATTGTTAAATTTGTTTATTTGGATTCAGGTAAGGGTATAACTGACACTGAAGTTTAATTGAATACTATCATTACAACATTTTTAGTAATGGAACACAATTGTTAGTTGTTTCCATATCTGAATAAAGATAAACCATTAACACCAGAATGATCTTCAGTGTTCTCAGAATTATAATAATTTAACAACATATAATTTTTCTTCTTACTTACTGTATATCGTTTAGTGTCTTTACATAATATACAATAGCAGAATTTCATATAGACCTACCAGCTATAAATTGTTCTGTATCAATTTATTATTTCAATATTTATGTACGAAAATATATTTTAAAATGCTTATTTTCATTAAAATATTCCTAGATTATTATTTTAAACTAAATATCCTTTTGGAAATTTGAATGTGTTCTATGTGAATGAGAGTTATAAACATGGGAACGAAAAGATGCTCTATAAACAAAATTCCGGAAAAAGCTTTTTATTTATAAGATCTAACAAAGAACTAGTCTTAATTCGGAGAAGTTTTGTTTAAATCCCGCTATTGACACACTACTGCAAGTAACATATTTGAATTTCAGTAATCACGACATAGGTGTAAGTACATAGCTGTAAGTATAAACTGCAAGTAAACTATCATAAGAAGTGTTCGTGAGTAAAAATATATATCCCAGCTTCTGAAGGAGTGTCGCAAAATTCGAAAATACCAGTCTCTGTAATATTATGGATTGTTTTACAACTGTGCACGATTCGTAATATGAGAAATAATACATTAACACACAAACAACAACTTATCAGTTAAATTCCCAAGATTATTTTTATAATCTTTAAAATTTAACCGATAAATATTCACCTCATTCCTCTATAAATCCAACATTTAGGCTATTTATCATCTCGAAATTGTCTGACAATGAGATTAGCTGTTTGCAATAATATTGTTGTCCTATATAATATATTGTGTCACGAGTAGGAAATTCATATTAAATATCAATAAACTTATCTGAAAGCCTTTATATTATATTAAATTAATAAAAAAACTTATTTTACTTTTATGTTTCTTTGAAGAAAATATAATATATATATTAGAAAGAAATGAATCCTACAAACATAGAGTTTGTAGTATTCTTTTTCGAATCAAATGACCCTTAGCACAGCCGGGCCTTACATTTTTAGATCCCGAAATCATTCATTCCATTATATTTCTCGTCAGAAAACAGAAAACATTTGTTTTTTGTCAAGCTGTATTATTGTACAAATGTAATACAATTTTTAAACACTCTTATTATTATTATTTTTTAATTTATTAGGGCCTCAAAGATATAAATATGAAAACGTATCAATAATTCCAACTTACTTTCTAAGAGAATTAAAGAAATTAAGTTGAAATTATTAATAAGTTTTTATATTCAGAGCCTTTCATAGATCGACAGAGATTTTAGTCATTTAACTTTTTGAGGCCTTAATGAATTAAAATTACTTCTCTAACCTACAAAAATTAATAAAGAAAATGTTAATTTTGATATTACTTGATACATAATCTTAGACTAAATTAAACAATCGTGATTTTTACTAATTTTTAAATGTATATAAGTCATAACTAATTTAATTTTAATGTCGTAACTTTATTTTTTGCACTTTCTTCCCCTAGATTTCAAACTAAAGTAAAAAAAAAATTATTACTTTATTACACAGTTGTTTTGGGAAATGTATTATTCATAGAATAAATTATAGTTTATAATCAAAAATATTATAGAAAATAAAATATTCCTTTTTTTATTTTTAGGGATATTTTTGCAACTAATATATTAATATACAAAACTTGAATTAAATAAGTTTATTTTTCTGAATTTGTATTATTTTATGAAGTAATAAACAATGAAATGTTTTCTTTTCATAACAATTTGTTTCATTATAAACTCGGATTAAATTAAATTAGTTAAATCTCTATGGTATTCATTCAATTTTGAGTAAAGGAAGAGACTTTGAATAAAGATTCTTCCTCTTTTTTTTTTAAGTAATATTTATAAAGAATTATGACCAGTTTCTCTTAGAGAATGCGAATTTACGACGATTTCTTCTCTTACTTTAAAGTGATATACGTGAATAAAAGAATTATTCATTGTACGGTTGACATCTTATGCAAAGTGTTTCATGTGATAACTGATGAAGTTGGAAGATAAATGGAGTTTTCTCAACTTTGAAGGGGGGAGAGAGAAAAGACGATTTAACTATATTTGATTACGTGAAGCTTTTTACAATATTTACAAATTTCATAATCGAAATCGATATTAAAAATAAATGTATTGATATTTATGCATATAACCGTCTACACTTTTCAATATATTTTAATAAAAAATAGTATTTGGTTTCTAAAAAATATTTTCTAAAATAACAAGGAAATGATCCGTGGTAAAAACTCTGAAGTTCGAAACATTCTTGATCCATATATATATATATACATATACAGTGTATATAACTATATAACTCTATCCCTTAACATCATAATCAATTTTCTAGCAAATGACTCGTGGATAAACGTACTTTTGATTACTTTTAGATGAAAGAAAAGTTAATCCAACACACCAATAAATCCAAAAAAAATATTTATTCCTTTATATAAAATATAAACTTTATTAATTTATCCATTTTTTTTACTTCTCTACATCTCATTTTTACATGAAACGTAAGAAATTACGTAAGAATCAAAATTAAAAAACGATTAAATAAAATTAATATTCACATTTTTAAATATGTAAAAATTTGAAGTTAAATGATAAATTTCCAATTAAGGCAGTAAAATAACTTGGCATCATTAAATTTTCTATATTCTATTTAATGTCGTTCCGGTAGATCTAAATGTAACATCGCAGCAGGAAATAGTATTAATTACATTAAACTAGATTATACATTAACGGAGCGTTAACAGTATTTGAAGAATTTAATATTTTCTCATTTTGTGTTCAATAAATAAGCATTATTTTAATTATAATATTAAATAAATTTATATAAAAAAATATCCACGTATTGTACTTACTCAAGTTTCTTAAGGAAAAAAAAAATATATATCGAAAAGTTGGAAGAAATAATAAAGAGATTTACAGTTTATTTTTCAATATAAGAATATTAAAATAATGAAAATATTGATGGAAATTTACATGTACTATAGTAAAATTTGAATTAAACATGTAATATCTAAGAACGAAATGTAAAATTGTTAAGTACTGTACTGTACTGTACATATTGATTTTTCAAGCTGCCAGAATACAAAATATTCTTGAATGTCGAGTAATATTTCTAAATATTTTGATACGTTTTTTTAACTTTATTTTTATAAATTATATTATCATTTTCTTCTAAAAACATAAAATTTAAAGAAAATATTCGTTGTTAAATTAATAAATTTAAAGCATTAATCAATTTTGTGGAGATGGAGAGACATTTTAATTAATAAAAAAATAATAATAATTGATCAAATACTTTAATTTGAATACTGACATTTTCGAATAAATTTACTAATATAATTTAATGATTTATATACAATTTTCTAAACAATAAATATAATAAATCTACAGAAAGACAAATGGTCTCTGAAGACAAGATGGTGGCTATTTGAATTTTTATAAAATGTAAGAAGTGAAAAATTTCGTAACACGTGAAATTGAATTTATAAATAAAATTCTAATTTTACTTTCCCGGCTGTTATATATAACAGAAAGAAAGTATGGCCATCGGTCAAAGAATGACCCCCAAAATTTTTATATATTTTTTGGACTCAGGGGACATTGAAACGTCGAGAAATACTAAAAAAGTTGGTTTGTTTTTCCTGTTTGTTGGGATATTTTGAAGCTTAATAACTCCTGTGCTTTTTATCAAAATTTTCTAAAATTTTGCAGGATTGTTTGTGTGTTAGAGGTATTAATGCTATTAAATTTTGGTAGTTAAAGGACGAGGGGATAGAAAGATACAGGTCATTAATGTGTTAAATAACACTTACATAACGTAGTGTTAGCAAGATTTTCTACAACAATTTTTTAAATTCTTCCTAATAAAAAAGAAACAATTTTTTAAACTGAAAAACACGTCTACATCCTTCATACAGTTTTATGAAGAAGTATATATCATCTTTTAATTCGGACATTACATAAAAAAGTCATTTCTCTATCAGATAGGAAGTCACTGTCAATAACATAGCAAGTCCAGACCTATTCGTCACCTGAAATTTTTACACCAATCCTACACATTGACTAACACCTGCTATTGATGTCCCAAAAATGTCTTTTGATGTTAAAAGATGAACCTCTATCTATCATTAACAACGTGAAAAATGAAGAACAAGACATATTATTGATAACTAAAGCTACCCTTCCATATCATAAATGTAAATATTATAATGTTTTACTTATAAGGTAAAAAAAATGTATCAGTAATTATAATTTAAGTACCGATACTTAACTTAATTACAGAAATAATTCATTAATTTTAATTGGCAATTTGTAAAAATTTAATAATAATTAATCTGGTATTCTTTAAAATACTTAATAAAAATCGCCTAAATATGAGAATGGTAATTAAAATTATATTCTTGATAAGAACATTTTAAAAAGAAAATTTACTTTAGTTTTAATGTTATTATTATTAATTTTTTTTAAAACAAAATTTCATTAAAATCAGTATCTTAATTATTGTAATTTTTATAGGAATTTTTATGGATAATGATAACAGTGAATTATATATATTTATGATTAGAGGTTGAAGAGGAAACGAGAGAAGATGAGGGAAATTAAAGAGAGAAAGTCATCTTTTTTTCTTGTTTAAGAATCACATTAAAAGTATTTCAATGTTAACAGAAACTTGATCTTATTCCTGGCTAAAAAAAAAACACATTGTAAAGTTTAATGTAAGCGAAATTAAGCTTTGAAAATTCATTAACTTAGTCTTTTAATGGGTATTGGTTAATTTAACAATTAACAGAAACTCACCGATTCAAATAGCGAGAAAGTGTTTATAAAACTTTGTTGAAACTTTTAAGATCGAACGAAATCTAACCTCTGCTACTCATCATCTAAGTTAAGTCGTTAAAGTACATTGTCTTAGTACTTAATAGTGAAGGATTTCTAGAGGAAACAGGAACAGGCTTATCTATATCACAGCTAGAAGAAATACTCCAAGAACAAGAAGGAAGAAGAAAAAAATGTTACAAGAATATATATTTTGTCGTGAAATAAAGTTGCTAGCTTTGTCCATAACTGTTACAGAATCGAATTTATTGTTCATTTTACGATTCAGGTATCCGCTTTGGTTTGTTTTCCTCATGAAAGTTTGAAGAACGAGGTCATTCGATTTTTCATAATGGCGGAATTTTTCCTTACTTGTTTTTTTCTTTTTTAATTTTGACAAAATGAATTCAAACTAAATTTGATTATAAATTGTAAAAATTGAATCGTGTACTTGTTTTCTTAATTTAAATAAGTCATTTCTTATTTTGGAATTTTTTGAAAATTATGGTCTTGTAGTGTCTCAATTACTCTTGAGGGATTAGTTAAGCCTGGAAATGGATTTAAAGATATGTAAAGATGGGAAAAGTCACATTACGAAATGATCATAGCATCTCTTAAAATAACTTTTATGGCATCTAAATGCTGTAGGAAAAACTGCGAAGTAGTTTTAAGAGTCAAAATGATTATGTGGAACTATATTACAGCGCTTATTGTAAGTATGCTATATTACAAATCTTGATTAATAGAGAGCTTTTGAGTAGAAATGTCAACAATAAATACAACGTATCAAATATATGAATTTGTTAAGCTGCAGCAAATATGTTAAATACTGAAAATTTAAGCATCAGTCATAATTCGAAAAATCGGAAAATTAATTTTAAATCTTAATTTAAAAATCGGTTTCTTTAACTCTTTATGAAAATAACCCCTTTTTATGTTTGGTTTGCTTTACTTGTTTATAGCAACGAGACACATAGGCGATCTCCCTAAAAGGATGCCTTTCGGGAGGACTTTCTATGGAAAATTGGCTTCTATTTAGGGGTTTAAGAGAAACTGGCTCCTATTTAAATGTTACAAACGCGAATAAAACTAGGAAAACTCCATGTGGCCAGCCCGTTGTTCAAGCGCAAATCCACGACCAACGTTCAGTGGTTTCATCCATTCGACCAATCCCTTTTTTAGGATAAGTGTATCGTATAGATCCCATAAAGAAATTGAATTTAATATTTGTATAAAATATAATTAAATTCACAAATATTATTTATAATAACCCAATTTTCATAGCATTTTATATCATTCAGGAATAGCTTCATAACAAAAAAGGTAAATATAAAATGGTTACGTTAAAGAAGCTCTACTTCTCTAAAATAGATAATTATATTAAGCTGCAGAAGAGTTATTAATTACTGTTAAGAGAGATGAAATTGTTTCGACTTGGTAGTATTGTAATAAATTTCTCCAATTCATCAATTACAGATTTACAATAGTCATTATAGATACTGTAATTATCTATTGAGAATACAGTTCGTAAATTACACATGTAATTTAGAAGATTTTAGTTAATGCGATTCCAAATTTTAAACTCTACTAGTTTGAAAATTATTTTGTCAATCAGTTTAATTTATGAACATCATTTAATTAAAGCAATTTATTATAAGATTAAAAGGTATATTTTTACGTAAATTTGTATTATACGTACTCTCCCAAAAACGTACACAATCGATAGATTATGTTGGTGTTTTTTTTTGTAGTAAACAGTAGGAAAATATTTATAAACTTGATAAAGAAAATAAATTTTATATATAAAAAGAAAAAGATGTTTCTATCGTGCAATATTTTCATGTTAAAAATCAAATATTTAATGCAACAATTTCGTATAGTACAAGTCATTCAATAAGCATAAAGGCAAACTGGGACTTGGTTCGTGATCAAATCGAAGAGAAATAGCAAACGGTTGGCCAGACCAAATGCCTTTTTGAATTGATTTTATACCGATGGGGAATACTTGGAAAACTGCATTTTCTTTTCCAAAGGCTAAATTTCAGACATTTGCTTTCTGTTTACCCTGTTCCTTTTCTGAAAGGTTCGGCTTTACTGTCGTTCATGTGGTGAAAAAGTTGATGCTTATCACCAAATAGACTTTTCGATAGGATAATGACACCCATAAAAGAACATTCCTTTTCATTTTTTCCATTAAAATAATGCTATTTGGTTAAAATTCCTATCGAGATGGGATAATTTTCATTACTTTTTTTCTGAGTAATTTACAAAATATTGAAATGACATCTATCTTAATCTATTACTTTTATTATTATTACGTCTAGATTATGGATTTGGTTTATAAAAGAAAGTAAATGAAGCGAAGAAAGAATTTGTCATTACTTTCTTTTACTAATTTGCCAATTTTTTATATATTTTTTATTTTTTAACAATTAAACTATTTAATTTGCTTCTGACAATTCTACAAAAAACTTTTACCAACTCAAAGAAAATTAAGAGAATAATAGTAACAAAAAATTGAACTGTTGAATTTGAATTTCAATAGAAATGAATTTAAAAAAAACTACATAATGGGTTTTAATTGACACATTTTCTTATAAAGAATTCTATTTTCTTTTTAAAGAATTAAATATATCAAATTAGAAAAATGACATTTATACTTTCCTTTTATATATTATTTTTTTAAAATTACAATAAATAATATTAATAATAATTGCATGCAATTTTTACTAGAAACTTAACAAAAATTTATTAAAAAATTTACAGAAAAAGTTTTTACTTTTTCTTTCTTTTTATAATTCCATAATTAAATCAAATAATTTCACATCATTTAACTCTTTATAAATTTATAAATTAATTAGAAACGTTGCTAAATTCATTCATTCAAATTAATTTCTTTTATTAACCAATTCAAAATATACTTTAATTATTATATTAAAATGTTTAATACTCAAATTAAAAAAAAAATTATAAGAATATTTAATTAATTTCTGTTTAAAATGTTAATAAATATTAAAAGTTAGAACATTTTTAACATTTCATTTCTACCTTTTTAAAATAAATTTTCTTTATTTTTGACATTAATCGTGTAATTATAATTAAAGAGCGTAAATAAATAAATTATAAATTAACAGAAATTACAAGTCTTTTTCTTAAATATTATCGTAATTAAGTGGATAAACAGTTTACTATTTTCTAAAGAGACGTGTAGTTAAATATCCTTTACCATTTGTTTGTAGAAGAAATGAGTCTAAATGATTGCTACCTGAACGACATATAATATTCTCTAGGTTATAAAATAACTGTCTATACAAAAAAGAAAACCTTGCAAGTATGAAAATTAGACATTTTTTGGAAGCTTTCAGCTAGATTTTTATCTAAAAACAAAAACAACATAGTATTGATGTGAAGTAAGTGAAGAAGAAGAACTGATCACGCGAGAAAAGAATTTACAGAAACAAATTTAATAGCGAATGTTTTAAGATAAAAAATAAAAGAAAAAAAATTACTGCATCTACTGTAACAATAACTTTAAAATAAAACTGCAATTCTGATGTTTTGTTCGAAATAAATTGCATACGCCTTTTCATTACGATAATTCCTTTTCGGTTGAAAATTTATAAATAAAATTTTTGTTAAAAAAATAATGAATTTTTATATAAATAAATCGAAATATATATATATTTTAAAATTTATAAGCAATAAGACATTTATTCGCACAAATACCTTACATATTTTAGTGGAAATTGCATATAATAATATAAATAAATAACAAGCAGAATAATTTAAGTATTAATTTCATTATTTATTTAATAAAATATNATCACAGTTTTGTTGTACGTATATAAAAAAAACTAATATAAAAAAATATTTTCTACTAAAAACGAATTTTTTTATGGAAAAGTGTTTGCTGTTTTCCACTTAAGTAACCTAAATTATCCTATTTTGTGAAGGTGTAGTAATGGTCATAAGGGAACACATAAAAAGAAATAAAGGAAAAGGTACACAACTAACAGAAAAACAGCGTATAATCTAAATGCAAACAGAAAAACGTAATGAAGTCAAGTAATAGAAAAGAATTCAATCTAAAAAAATAAATCAGAAAATTCAGAAAAAATAAAAATAAAGTGATCAAAATGAGCAGAACTTTACAGGAAAAAAAGGGAAATTTATTTTGACAGTTTATCGAAAATAGAATATAATTTATATTACGTGTTTCTATACTATAAACTAATAACAATACCTGTAAACTATTGCAATATATAAAGAAATAACTCGAGAAATAATTTTTTGTTTTGTTTTTAAAGATGATAAATTCTAAATTTTTACTTTTACATCATTTCTTACCAACAATTTATGTTTTTCATAAAGCGAAGTGAAGATAGATACCATGTTTTCAAAAACTTTAGATGGAGATAGAAGTAACTAAACTCTCTCTCTCCTCTCTCTCTCTCTCTATATATATATATATATATATATTTAAGTATTTGAATAATACTACAGTTTTACACTGTTTACTAAGTTTTGGGCCATACTATATGTCTCACCAGCAAAAATAGTCTATATACCGGGGATATGGCCAACATTGTCGCGATAGAAGCCATATATTTCCCATCAGAAATACGCGAGAGCTGCATACTCTATTGAAACAAGTATTTTATATTATATACAATTAAAATATTATAACTATCGCTGTTCTATAGTAAATATCTCTGTTAATTTATTTTACTGGTACTCATTTATTTTTTTCTCTTTCTTCCCTATGGACACTAAGAGGGCATTTTCAAGCTTATCGTGGGTTCGACCAGGCCCACAATAGAGTAAGATGGGGAACAAACTGCCCAAAAATAAGTTCCTGGGGTTTTTCGACCCCAGAACAGTAGGTTGGCGCTTTAACTGCCTCGATCATCTAGCTAGGTAAACACTCATTTAACTGCTTCGAATTTACGAACATACCCTTAGCTTCCAGTTTCATGTCCAAGATTAAGTTGAAAGCTTACAATCTGTGTATATATCACACTACTTAATAGTCAGAAAACTCATAAACATTATATATGTGTACCAATTTTAGAAAAAAGAAATTGTATAAGTATATGGGAGCCGCAGTTTGATCAACATGGGTTTATACAGTTAAAATATATAACTAGTTCAAAAGTCAGTTAACCGTGTCCCGTGTCTTCTAGATTCAACCATTAATACAAATCGTAAGTCGACTTTAGAACAATGCAATTTTCTATATTTTTTTTTAATTTGGTACTTGAACAAGATATCAATTTAATCTTCACAATGGTTAACAGACTTTTGAGTTATCTTGTATATTTTTCATATAACAATACATAAGATGCTCCAAAATTCAGTTAACCTTACTTTGTTTGTTTCGGTACATTCGGCTCACCAGTGGCACCAGATAAAACTACCGAACACTAGTAGTTTGTCCCGAGTTCACGCACGACCAACAGGCTAGTTTCGTAAAGTTTTCCTGGTTTTCTTCACGTGCCTTACATCTAAACAGGGGTCAGTTACCCATAGAAAGGTCCTCTCGAGACGTATCCTACTGTCAGATCGCCTTCATGTTGCATTGTCTTATTCTAAACAACAACTATGCATTTGTGAATACAAATCATAAACTTAGTTTAGAAAACATATTTTTATTTTACAAAATTCAATCGTGATAAAGAATATGATCAAATGTTTAAATATTTGAATACAACAGAGTATTTAGTCCATTTATAACAGTAAATTAGCTTTTGGACACCCTATATACATGTGTATGTGTAATGAATTGTACTCCAGAGTTTTTAGAAATGTATAAAATTTGCATAATTTTGACGGTTTTCTCTACCCTAATAAGAAATAAAATTCGAAAATTTATTTAAAAGAAATTATCTCTTTATATTTTTAAATCATTCGACTTTAATAATTTACAATCATAAATTGTATGAATATTTATCATTTCGAAAATATAATCCTTTTATTAAAATTACAAAAAAAAATTCTTAAAATTTTGCATAAAAATTCTTATATGTATTATTTAAATAGTTTAAATTAATGCTAAGATTATGTAAATTAAAAAAAATTTAATTAAATTAATATTTAACAGATTAATATCAGAAATGATATTTTAAAGGTATTTTTTTCTTATATAATAAAACTTGTTTTAATTAATGCATGAAGACTTAATTTAAATGTAAAAATAAAAATTAATTTTATTAGATTAAAGATTAAAAGAATTTAGTTATTTAAATCATAAAGTTTTTTTAAGTAAAAAATGTATTATTTAAATAACTAAAATCAGCAAAATATTATCATCATTTATAAGAAATATTTAATTAAGAATATGTTACAAATTTCATTATCATTTTTTAAATTTTAATTTATTATTTTACCAATTTTTCAACCAATTTAATTAACTCTCATATTTAAAAAAATACAATTTTAACATAAAAAAGATATTTATTATTGTGTAATAATTACATTTTTTTTTAATTTAAAAAAAAAACTTTAATTAGAACTATATATTATAATTTATTTATGTATCTTATATTTTTATAAAATTAATTTTATTATTTTTTAAAATCTCTAATTTATTCATCAGTTGTTAAAACTTTAAAAAAAATAATAATAATCGAAAGTTTTTAATTAAAAATTCTAAGTTTTTAAACATTTAATAAAAAAGTAAATTTAAAATATATTCAAGAATAAATAGACCAGAAGTTTACAATAAATATAAAAATTTTAGTTTATTTATTTATAAAATTTAATTTATAATTAAGATTAAAATATGAATTATAATCCATAAATAAATTTATAAAATTCCAATTTTTAAACTTAATTTTATATTAATTTTTATACACAAGAAAAAATTCATTTTAAAAAAAATTATATTCCTATTAATTCCAAATCGTAAAACTGTTATAAAAATTACAATTAATGAAATTAAAAAATATAAATTATTTGTAATTTCAAATTAGGATGGTGATGAGGATCAGGATGGATGCTGCAGGNTAAATATTATTATTATTATTATTTAATAAAAAAAAACATTGTTTAATTAAATTTATTTAATGAATAAATTAAATTTTTTTAAAGTTTATAATATAAAATTTGATTTTTAAAAAAATTAGTTTATGGTTTTAAATTTAAAAGTTATCATTGTGGAGTAAAAAAAAATATATAATAATAATACTTATAATACTTTTTTTATAATTAGCAAGAAGTATTTTAATTTTTTAAGCATTTTATAAATTTTTAAAATATTATTTTTTTATATTTTTAACGTTAATTTTGAAATTATTATAATGTTAATAGGCGTACATAAAAAATTATTCTATTTATTACACTAAAATATCACTTTTATGTTTTTTTGTATTATTTTTTATTTAATTTTAGTCAATAAATATGTTAATATAAACAATTTGTTAATGTAGTAAATTAAATTTTTATTTTATAGTTAAAGTAATCTAATTTTCTGATATTTTCTTCATTTACATACAGAATACTTTGAAGAGTATGTTAATAAAATTACAATAATCTAAGAAATTTCACGTAGAAAAATATTAAACAATTAATTGTAAATTAGTAAAATAATTTAAATTATGTAAAAATATTTATTTTATTTTTACGAAGACAAATTTACTATATGATTGATTATTCGAAGAGCAGTACAAACTTGCATCTATAGAAACATTCGTAGAATAAGTGCATAAACTCAATTTCGACATAAATGATGAGTGGATAAAGCAATTTTCTGTAGTTGTGTGTAGAAAAAATAAAAACACAAACATCGTCATAAGCTTTCACTTTTATAGTTTAATTATTTAACAAGATTTCTACACCGAATTTTGGAAAATTAAATTGATTTCATACATCTCTTAATTGTTTTTTTTTCAAAAAAAATATAATTTTAAATAATAATTTAATGCGACATTTATTTCAAGTAGAGAAAAACAAAATGCTATGAAGTGAATAATTTAGTAATTTATCACTCTACAAATTGCTTTTCAGATATTTTAAAATATTAAATTATTTAAATAGCAATTTGGAAAAAAAAATAGTTTTTATATACTTTTAAATAAGATTAAAATAAATTATTTAACGAGCAATTATTTATTTTGACAGTCACAATACCGGGCTGCAATTTTTTTAATCATATTTTTAATTTATTTAATTTAAAATATATGCTCTCCACCTCAAACTAGTATTATCTTGCCCCTGTACATCATACTTTTCCTGATAACAGATAGATAACCGGCATGACTATTAACTCTGTTCTGAGGAAAATTTTTTAATTGAAATCATATGATTTTCGGTCTAGACCGAAATTTTATATACAATTAATCGGGGAAATTGCCTCTACTCTTTCCATATATGGTCTCGACTTTCATCTATCTAACGTCGTTCTCGAGATTAATGAAGGGCAGACAGACAGAAGACAGTGGGAATTTATAGGTCTACGATTTATTCAAATTGCAGCCCTACTATTATTATTGCTATTTACACTTTATTTTAACAGGATTAATTAATTAAATATTACAATATTTTTTATAATAAAAATTTAATACTTTTATGGAAAAGTTTTAAAAAACTTTACACAATTTATTTGTTTTATAACAGTTTTTTTTTCTATTAATTTTTAAATTAATAATGTAATTTCGTAATTCATATAATACAAGAAGATTAAACGAATTTTTTAAAAAGTAATTTTTTCCCGTCATAAAAAATAAAATTTTTTAATAAGTTCAACGTATTTTTTATATATTTTTTTTTTTAAATTTTTTAGAGCGTCAATGAAATTGGCAGAGGAAAAAAAAGCAAAAGCGAGTGTCTAGTAATTGAAAAATGGGTAAAAAAGTTGTCATTAACGAGTAAAGCCTATCGAATCGGATTAAACTTGTTCTTCGCTGGTTGGATGATCAATTTGGTAGACATCAAAACAACAATATTGTACTTTAGAATATGTGAATTGTATAGAAAATTTCCTATTCGAAAATAGAATTTTTAATTATACTTTCTTAATTTAATTATAAATTATTTATTGTAATATCGTCACAATGCCGGATTGTGGAAATACAGCTGACCCTTTAAATTAAGGGTCAGCTGTATTTCCTATTCATTATATATATATAT
>NW_019384646.1:150737-154324 GCF_000671375.1 Centruroides sculpturatus | reverse complement strand
ATATAAAAAATAAAATTATCATATTTATTATTTAATTAATTTTTTTATATTTTACAGAATAAATAGTTTAAAAATTAACGATCAATAATCACGTACTCATTTACATTTCTCAATAATTCAAGCAAAATTATATTGTAACTTCAATGTATTAAAATTATTTCTATAAATAGTATACGAATTTATCTTATTTTTTAAATTAAATATTCTATTTTTTAAATTTCAGATTTGCATATACAATTTATAAAAATTATCATCGTGAAAACAAAAAAAGAAAGGAAAAATAATAATAATGAAAAAAGGTGATTTCGTAAAGACTAATGTCAGAGATAAATTTCTTGTCATTTGGAAAAAAATGATGCCATTGATGAAGTAAATTTAAAAAGATAATTAATTTCCTATTGAATTACTTTACTCGCTACTTAGTTATTTTTTTTTAAATATATAACTTATAACTCGAATGGGAAATGAATAATGATCTATAAGATGTATTGATTAATAATATATTATGGAAAAATTTACTACTATTCATTATTTTTCTAACATTAATTTTGGTTAAATAAACATCAATGAAGCTTTTAAATAAATTTCAGTATTTTCAATTATATTTTTTTAATATTTTTATAAAAGTAATATTAAATATGATTAACTGTAAACATATTTTTCTATTAATATCTTTTATTATTTTACCTTTTATAGATTTATGCTCTTACGTTACGAATTCATATTTTAAATATATTTTTAGATTTTCTTTAGTATTATTTCTAAGACAGAAATCTTATTTTAAAAGAAAAAGTCTTTCATTCATACGTTATGAGAAATTTCAGTGTTGATATTATCAAAAATTGTGAAGGAAAATAAACTGTCAAGCATTGTTTTCTTTACGTCACACTAAATATTCATCTTAATGATTTATATAGAAATTTATTTCTTTTTTTTTAGATATAAAATACTTTAAATATATTTACAGAATATATTGTGATATGAAAATATTCGAATTTAGTTATCAAAGTTTATTTGGAATTGAAATCAATAATGAATATTGATGATAAAGAAATATATATATACAAGAAATTTCCATCTATTTATTGATATAAATAATAAAAAGTATATATTTTTAATATCATTGTTTTTGTATTTTTTGATTCAAATATATCTAAGTAACTTACTTCACAGTTCGATAAATCAAGATACAAAAGAATATTCTCTAAATTTGGCTTTTATCAAAATTGGTTTCTACTTTCTATTAACTTTTCATTTTCTTCGCATGCTTAAGCATTAAACGTTGCAAAACTTTACATTTTTTCTTCCTAATCTTCTAATATATTTAACGTATGATCAGAATTAAAAATAAAATGCATAATTAATAAAAAAAAATTAATTGCAAAATTAAAGAAATATTTTATAGGAAAAAGGAGAGGTTATATTGAAGATAAGAAATTCTATTTTTATCACTTAGTATAGCCGTTAAAATAATATAAAAGTTATAATTAAAATTAATTATTTTAATTTATTATTGTTTTTGTAAACGTATATAATTTATTTTATTAATATATTAACAATTTTCAATAGATTTAAGTGATAATGTATACGAGATCGTAGGTTTGACTACTTTCTAGAACAACATTTTTTACTTTATCTGGCCCTTTTAACTCTTTATAATGGAAATTATTTACAGAAAATTAATCTAAACTATTAAATATTATAACTTTCATTTCATTAAATCGTGTCTTTCATTCTTCTTTGTGTCTTTAATTGTTCTGCTCATTACACTTACATGAAAAGTAAATCCTTTATGTAAATCAAAAAATATCGATATAATTATTATAAATGTATCTTTTTAATTACATTTTAAAAATGATTAAAATGTAAATTAATAATAATTATTTATATTAATCTAATTACTCTCTTGTATCTGATCATGTCAGAGGTTGAGTAGTGTAAGTATCTTAAGACGTTAAACACAATTATTTTATTATTGAAGACAGATATTATTTCCAATTTATTACTATCATTTGTATTGTTTTATTATAACCACGTTCCAAAGAACTATTTTAGTATTAAATTGACAAAAGCTATATAATTGGATCACGTTCTAACGTAATTTTGAATATATATCACGCTAAATTAATTAATCGAATGAATATTTAAATAGAAAATTATATTAGAATATAAAAGTATATTTATTATATATTTAACACGGTGATATTTTGTATAAATTAGTCTTATAACAATGTAGACAAAGTTTCTTTACGTTTAATGGTTTTACTGAATACAAAACTAACGTAAAACACAATATATATGAATTTATTTTATTTTGTTGATATTATTATGCATTAATATCGCCATTTTATATATAAATATTGGTGATTGTATCGAGTATTAGAGGGAACTTTGTATAAACAAGGATGTCTGTTGTGTCTTTCCATTATAAAGTTGGCTAATAATTTTTATAGCGAATTTATAACTGTTAAAAGTTCGTGAGTTTTTAGATTAATGCTTACCATTCCACAGAAATTCGTACAAAAGCTATTATTTAGTAAGACTGTTGCAAACTGTTTCATAGTTTCGATAGAAAATTGCAAAGAACAGATGCTTATAGCATCTGTTCTTTGCAATTTTCTTATGCTTCTATAAACCCGTTTTTAAAGTACAATTCCAAATCTTTGTTCTATGCTTTAAATTCCAAGTTTCTACCAGAAAAAATTTATAGATATTCAATATTCACCTGAAGCAAAACTAATAAGTATTTCAGAAATTCTTCATAAATGAAACTTATTTTATATAGTCTCGGGATATAGTGAACAACCTTTACCTGTTCAAATAAATAATTCTATTGATTTCTTTATTTTTAAACTCAATTTTATGTTACATAAAAGATGCTTCGGTAACTTATTTTTGAATGGAGTGAAAATTAAATTTTCTTTTTAAATATAATGAAAAAATACTTTTTTTTTAAATGTAAGATTCGGTAATTTTATTAAAGTAAAATTTGTCTGTCGATAACGAAAATTTTACATCAAAAAATGAAATAAATAAATAAATTATTGGGCTGCAATTTGAAAAAATCGTAGAGGTATAAATTTCCACCGTCGTTCTTTCCTTAATCTCGAGATCGGCGTTAGATACATGAAAGTCGAGACGAGATATGGAAAGCTTATGGGCAAGAGGACCCTATAAACTTATACGAACTTCCAGTTTAGACTGGACGTCACCTGAATTGAAAAATTTCCCTTGAATGGAGTTACATGGATGACTGGCATGACTCTGTCGTCATCAGGAAAAGTATGATGTACAGGGGCAAGGCACTACTAATTTGAGGTGGAGATCATATATTTTAAATTAAATAAATTAAAAATATGATTAAAAATTGAAGCCCAGCATTGTGACGATGTTACAGTAAATAATTGATCATTTAAATACTTGAAAAACCATTAAAACACAACTCGGATATCGCGGGGCTACTGGTTGAGAAAACATTCCGCAGTTATATACGTGTTTTAATAAATTACGTATTAAAATCAATATAGACAAAAGAAAAATACAACTTCGATTTACGATAGACAAAAAAAAGGAAGAGTTCGATAAAT
>NW_019384646.1:138770-146610 GCF_000671375.1 Centruroides sculpturatus | reverse complement strand
ATATAAAAAATAAAATTATCATATTTATTATTTAATTAATTTTTTTATATTTTACAGAATAAATAGTTTAAAAATTAACGATCAATAATCACGTACTCATTTACATTTCTCAATAATTCAAGCAAAATTATATTGTAACTTCAATGTATTAAAATTATTTCTATAAATAGTATACGAATTTATCTTATTTTTTAAATTAAATATTCTATTTTTTAAATTTCAGATTTGCATATACAATTTATAAAAATTATCATCGTGAAAACAAAAAAAGAAAGGAAAAATAATAATAATGAAAAAAGGTGATTTCGTAAAGACTAATGTCAGAGATAAATTTCTTGTCATTTGGAAAAAAATGATGCCATTGATGAAGTAAATTTAAAAAGATAATTAATTTCCTATTGAATTACTTTACTCGCTACTTAGTTATTTTTTTTTAAATATATAACTTATAACTCGAATGGGAAATGAATAATGATCTATAAGATGTATTGATTAATAATATATTATGGAAAAATTTACTACTATTCATTATTTTTCTAACATTAATTTTGGTTAAATAAACATCAATGAAGCTTTTAAATAAATTTCAGTATTTTCAATTATATTTTTTTAATATTTTTATAAAAGTAATATTAAATATGATTAACTGTAAACATATTTTTCTATTAATATCTTTTATTATTTTACCTTTTATAGATTTATGCTCTTACGTTACGAATTCATATTTTAAATATATTTTTAGATTTTCTTTAGTATTATTTCTAAGACAGAAATCTTATTTTAAAAGAAAAAGTCTTTCATTCATACGTTATGAGAAATTTCAGTGTTGATATTATCAAAAATTGTGAAGGAAAATAAACTGTCAAGCATTGTTTTCTTTACGTCACACTAAATATTCATCTTAATGATTTATATAGAAATTTATTTCTTTTTTTTTAGATATAAAATACTTTAAATATATTTACAGAATATATTGTGATATGAAAATATTCGAATTTAGTTATCAAAGTTTATTTGGAATTGAAATCAATAATGAATATTGATGATAAAGAAATATATATATACAAGAAATTTCCATCTATTTATTGATATAAATAATAAAAAGTATATATTTTTAATATCATTGTTTTTGTATTTTTTGATTCAAATATATCTAAGTAACTTACTTCACAGTTCGATAAATCAAGATACAAAAGAATATTCTCTAAATTTGGCTTTTATCAAAATTGGTTTCTACTTTCTATTAACTTTTCATTTTCTTCGCATGCTTAAGCATTAAACGTTGCAAAACTTTACATTTTTTCTTCCTAATCTTCTAATATATTTAACGTATGATCAGAATTAAAAATAAAATGCATAATTAATAAAAAAAAATTAATTGCAAAATTAAAGAAATATTTTATAGGAAAAAGGAGAGGTTATATTGAAGATAAGAAATTCTATTTTTATCACTTAGTATAGCCGTTAAAATAATATAAAAGTTATAATTAAAATTAATTATTTTAATTTATTATTGTTTTTGTAAACGTATATAATTTATTTTATTAATATATTAACAATTTTCAATAGATTTAAGTGATAATGTATACGAGATCGTAGGTTTGACTACTTTCTAGAACAACATTTTTTACTTTATCTGGCCCTTTTAACTCTTTATAATGGAAATTATTTACAGAAAATTAATCTAAACTATTAAATATTATAACTTTCATTTCATTAAATCGTGTCTTTCATTCTTCTTTGTGTCTTTAATTGTTCTGCTCATTACACTTACATGAAAAGTAAATCCTTTATGTAAATCAAAAAATATCGATATAATTATTATAAATGTATCTTTTTAATTACATTTTAAAAATGATTAAAATGTAAATTAATAATAATTATTTATATTAATCTAATTACTCTCTTGTATCTGATCATGTCAGAGGTTGAGTAGTGTAAGTATCTTAAGACGTTAAACACAATTATTTTATTATTGAAGACAGATATTATTTCCAATTTATTACTATCATTTGTATTGTTTTATTATAACCACGTTCCAAAGAACTATTTTAGTATTAAATTGACAAAAGCTATATAATTGGATCACGTTCTAACGTAATTTTGAATATATATCACGCTAAATTAATTAATCGAATGAATATTTAAATAGAAAATTATATTAGAATATAAAAGTATATTTATTATATATTTAACACGGTGATATTTTGTATAAATTAGTCTTATAACAATGTAGACAAAGTTTCTTTACGTTTAATGGTTTTACTGAATACAAAACTAACGTAAAACACAATATATATGAATTTATTTTATTTTGTTGATATTATTATGCATTAATATCGCCATTTTATATATAAATATTGGTGATTGTATCGAGTATTAGAGGGAACTTTGTATAAACAAGGATGTCTGTTGTGTCTTTCCATTATAAAGTTGGCTAATAATTTTTATAGCGAATTTATAACTGTTAAAAGTTCGTGAGTTTTTAGATTAATGCTTACCATTCCACAGAAATTCGTACAAAAGCTATTATTTAGTAAGACTGTTGCAAACTGTTTCATAGTTTCGATAGAAAATTGCAAAGAACAGATGCTTATAGCATCTGTTCTTTGCAATTTTCTTATGCTTCTATAAACCCGTTTTTAAAGTACAATTCCAAATCTTTGTTCTATGCTTTAAATTCCAAGTTTCTACCAGAAAAAATTTATAGATATTCAATATTCACCTGAAGCAAAACTAATAAGTATTTCAGAAATTCTTCATAAATGAAACTTATTTTATATAGTCTCGGGATATAGTGAACAACCTTTACCTGTTCAAATAAATAATTCTATTGATTTCTTTATTTTTAAACTCAATTTTATGTTACATAAAAGATGCTTCGGTAACTTATTTTTGAATGGAGTGAAAATTAAATTTTCTTTTTAAATATAATGAAAAAATACTTTTTTTTTAAATGTAAGATTCGGTAATTTTATTAAAGTAAAATTTGTCTGTCGATAACGAAAATTTTACATCAAAAAATGAAATAAATAAATAAATTATTGGGCTGCAATTTGAAAAAATCGTAGAGGTATAAATTTCCACCGTCGTTCTTTCCTTAATCTCGAGATCGGCGTTAGATACATGAAAGTCGAGACGAGATATGGAAAGCTTATGGGCAAGAGGACCCTATAAACTTATACGAACTTCCAGTTTAGACTGGACGTCACCTGAATTGAAAAATTTCCCTTGAATGGAGTTACATGGATGACTGGCATGACTCTGTCGTCATCAGGAAAAGTATGATGTACAGGGGCAAGGCACTACTAATTTGAGGTGGAGATCATATATTTTAAATTAAATAAATTAAAAATATGATTAAAAATTGAAGCCCAGCATTGTGACGATGTTACAGTAAATAATTGATCATTTAAATACTTGAAAAACCATTAAAACACAACTCGGATATCGCGGGGCTACTGGTTGAGAAAACATTCCGCAGTTATATACGTGTTTTAATAAATTACGTATTAAAATCAATATAGACAAAAGAAAAATACAACTTCGATTTACGATAGACAAAAAAAAGGAAGTTTTGATAGGAATATTTTTAATAGTTTTAGTTATCAAGCTTTGCTTACAGCTAAAAGCTACCGGAACAACAGTTCACACCTAACCAACTAGTGTCCCTAAACATTTAAGTACTACGACGTCCTCGAGCAACTTTGCTAAGCACTTCATCGATTTTGGATGACGGCCAACTTTTACACAGCGTGTGTATGGTCCTTGTAATCTCCGGTATCTTCAGTCACCTGAAATCCTGCTCCGATCTTTGTTTGAATCAGGTCAACATCACCAAAAATTTGATATATGCAAAGCAAAAACAAACTATATCTCTACCTTCATCTCTTCTTTATTTATTTTTTAATAACATTTATGAAAATACCTTTAAATTCTACGTCGAGATGATTAAAAACACATTTAAAGCTTTGGCTTTTATCAAAATTGGTTTCTACTTTCTATTAACTTTTCATTTTCTTCGCATGCTTAAGCATTAAACGTTGCAAAACTTTACATTTTTTCTTCCTAATCTTCTAATATATTTAACGTATGATCAGAATTAAAAATAAAATGCATAATTAATAAAAAAAAATTAATTGCAAAATTAAAGAAATATTTTATAGGAAAAAGGAGAGGTTATATTGAAGATAAGAAATTCTATTTTTATCACTTAGTATAGCCGTTAAAATAATATAAAAGTTATAATTAAAATTAATTATTTTAATTTATTATTGTTTTTGTAAACGTATATAATTTATTTTATTAATATATTAACAATTTTCAATAGATTTAAGTGATAATGTATACGAGATCGTAGGTTTGACTACTTTCTAGAACAACATTTTTTACTTTATCTGGCCCTTTTAACTCTTTATAATGGAAATTATTTACAGAAAATTAATCTAAACTATTAAATATTATAACTTTCATTTCATTAAATCGTGTCTTTCATTCTTCTTTGTGTCTTTAATTGTTCTGCTCATTACACTTACATGAAAAGTAAATCCTTTATGTAAATCAAAAAATATCGATATAATTATTATAAATGTATCTTTTTAATTACATTTTAAAAATGATTAAAATGTAAATTAATAATAATTATTTATATTAATCTAATTACTCTCTTGTATCTGATCATGTCAGAGGTTGAGTAGTGTAAGTATCTTAAGACGTTAAACACAATTATTTTATTATTGAAGACAGATATTATTTCCAATTTATTACTATCATTTGTATTGTTTTATTATAACCACGTTCCAAAGAACTATTTTAGTATTAAATTGACAAAAGCTATATAATTGGATCACGTTCTAACGTAATTTTGAATATATATCACGCTAAATTAATTAATCGAATGAATATTTAAATAGAAAATTATATTAGAATATAAAAGTATATTTATTATATATTTAACACGGTGATATTTTGTATAAATTAGTCTTATAACAATGTAGACAAAGTTTCTTTACGTTTAATGGTTTTACTGAATACAAAACTAACGTAAAACACAATATATATGAATTTATTTTATTTTGTTGATATTATTATGCATTAATATCGCCATTTTATATATAAATATTGGTGATTGTATCGAGTATTAGAGGGAACTTTGTATAAACAAGGATGTCTGTTGTGTCTTTCCATTATAAAGTTGGCTAATAATTTTTATAGCGAATTTATAACTGTTAAAAGTTCGTGAGTTNAGTTTATGTACAGTACTTGTTGATCCTTAAAATATTTTAAAATCTTTTATTATTTTTAAATTTTTTATTCTAAAATTTAAAACTGTAGTTTAAAAAAATAAATAAGTAATTTATAAAATTTCGGTATGAAGATTGTTTATAAATAGTTACATTTGTCCGAGTGGTTTATTATATTAAAAACTAATTTAAAAAATTGAAAAATAATACCAAAGGGATGAACATTTGAACGATTTTATTCTTCTATCCAGTGGAGTAATCATAAACAACTTTAGCTTTCGTCTAGAATTTCGCACGTAGAGGCTTCAGACAAGTACATATGTATTGTACTTACAGTCGACCCCCTATAACACTGTTGATTATTCCGTTTTATATGAATTCCATGTTGTACGAGTCACTTGTATTTTACAAATACGTGATCTATTTATAGCCCGGCACACGTATTTGTAAAATTTAAGTGACTCGTACAACATGAAATTCATATAAAACGGAATAATCAACAGTGTTATAGGGAGGTCGACTTGTATATTGATATTCTTAGCCGAATACTACGTATAATCCTATACCTTGTACAATATCAATATCGTATGATAGGAGTTATGAATTATAAGAATGTCACTTTAATAATTGGGAAAAATTATAGAGAAACCGTTGTAAACAGTGGCACAGTTGCATTGTAGTTTATATCTGCTATTGTTTTTTTTCAAATAAAATTAAACGTTTTTATTAATTTGACGTCGTTCAATTGTCTAAATAATAAATTATTATTATAATCAGTAAATATATATGTATGCTGTACAGTAAAATCTCGTTTTAACGCCATTTGTTTACTTTTGAGATTGGTACTAATGAAGTTTATACATGTCTCAGTACGATAGATATAAATTTATATTGATTTGTTGATGACAAAATCGTTTACATAATATTTAGTGATTCACAAATACTGAAGGATTCTCTAATTAGCACTTGTAAAGATCTGTTTACAGACATTCCTTGACACTTTACAAGGGTGATGCTATTTAGAAGGGAACTATATCAAGGGTTGTATAACATATATGAAGAAGTGTTCTTATCCAAAAACATTAGATTTTGTTGCCCTGATTATAATAATAAGAATAGATTTGTTTACATATAGCAAAATCTTTCTATTTATCCAAGTAAACATGAGTTCATTACAGTGTCTACAAATGACTAGAGTAGTTCTTGTAATTATAAGAGTGTCCAATTTCTGAACTCAAATACAATTATCTTAATAAGTTTAATAAAAGTTTACTCGTAAATACGATAATCTAGCTTTAATATAATCAAAGTTTTTCGAAAAAAAAAATATTATACCAGAAAATTCCATTAAGAAAAGACGCAATTAAATAATAGCCTGTAAACTTATATATAAAATTTCGTTAAAAATAAGTCGCGTATAATAAAGATTTTCATTAAAATTGGTAGAATTTTTACGGGATTTTCTTTCTCGGAACTAAAAATAAACTTTTTTATTGCTTATATTTGTTATTTTGTTCAAATTTATTTTAAAGCTTACAGTTGAAATTTAATGTTTAACTTTTCAATATTTTTTTTTTATTTACAATTTCAATTATTTACAATTTATATAAAAGTTTGTAGTTTATTTAATTATATAAATAAAGCAGAAAGATTAGAGATATAGCACGAGCAATTATTTATTGTCGCATCATCACAATGTCGGGTAGCAATTTTTTATATGCTCTCGATTTTAGTAGTGTCTTGC
This sequence comes from Centruroides sculpturatus, assembly GCF_000671375.1. Lineage (NCBI taxonomy): Eukaryota > Metazoa > Arthropoda > Arachnida > Scorpiones > Buthidae > Centruroides > Centruroides sculpturatus. The sequence continues at coordinate 139,623 of NW_019384646.1, read as the reverse complement.
CCCTCTACATTATACTATTCCTGTTAACAACAGAATCATGCTAGTCATCTATATATTTTTATTCTAGAGAAAATATTTGAATAGAAATTAATTGTTGATATAGTTAATTGGGGCTTCCTTCCCTACGATTTCCATATATGGTCTCGACTTTCATTTATCTAATAATTTTCTAAAGATTAAGGAAAGACAGACAACAGAGGAATGGCAGCTGGAATTTATAGTTCTGTAATTCGAAAATTGCAGCCCAATTATCTAGTTTATATTTAACACAATGTAATGTATTTATGATTCATCTGCAGATTTAGTTAGACGAATATCAACAGAGAAGAGCATTTTTGATTCGGATACTAGGAGCAAAGGCTCCTTAAAATTTTCGAATTTTACATAAAAGCATGATACGAGAATGATATAAATTAAATTTTATTTTGATAGATTGTGAAAATCTGTTTTTGTTTTATTGATTTTATTCATTTTTATGGTCTTCGGAGTCGAGTGAGCATCTTACATTTGTGGCTGACTGGAGTCTTATCTGATCTCTCTCAAGACCTTTTCGTGTGCAATATATTCTTAAGCAATTTCAATAAATTTTAAATAAAACAGCTAAAAAATAAAGAAAACTTTAAATTTTAAATGGAGAATTTTGTTTTCTACATTTTCATGTACCGTCGACCCCCTATAACACTGTTGATTATTCCGTTTTATATGAATTCCATGTTGTACGAGTCACTTGTATTTTACAAATACGTGATCTATTTATAGCCCGGCACACGTATTTGTAAAATTTAAGTGACTCGTACAACATGAAATTCATATAAAACGGAATAATCAACAGTGTTATAGGGGGGTCGACTTT
>NW_019384646.1:132056-136279 GCF_000671375.1 Centruroides sculpturatus | reverse complement strand
CCCCCCTTATTTAGGTATTTCAATTTAAAACACCAAAATTCGGTTTTATCAGAGAACAAGCAATGAAAAATTCGGTGGTAGTGCAGCGACCTGTTTAAAATAGTTCTATTGGATATTAGTGGTGTATATGAACGCAAATGAATGGTACAAGCAAAAAAAAGTCAACAGGTTTCGCAGGAATTCCTCGGATGAAAAAGTTACTAGTTCACCCGGCGAGCCGATTCTCGGACTGTTCGGACGATAGCACTATCGTAGGCGCGATGCAAGTATAGATTAGGATGTTTCAAATTTTTACAAGATATTATTGTTATTTATTGTAAAATTTTGCCGCCCCCTAAAAAGTGCCGCCCGGGGCGGGCCGCCCCTGCCGCCCCCACTACGGTACGCCACTGTATATACAGAAAAGTGAGGCCCTAAACTAGAGCTTGGTAGTATGAGATCCTATTCAGAATTCTTAATTTTTTCGTTCCTTGGACCCTATTTTTAATTAGGTTAAGGTCATAAAATCCTGAAAACTTTCTACAGATCTTTTGGGGGTGTTTGGATCCCTGGTTAAGAACTATTGTCCTAAACTCTGGATTCTTTAGTTTATGTATAAATCCCTCTTTAAATTCAGGTAGGAAAAAGCCAGGACAAGTGGTCCCCTCTATCTTGCCTATTTAAAACTAGTTGCAATATAAATATAAATATAAATTAGTGAATATTTGAAAAATTTATTAAATTATAAAAATTTATATGAATTTAAAATGTTTTTAATATAATTATGATCAACTCTTGGATAATTTACGTACTGTACATTGTCGTTTTGTTTATTATTTTTATTATTAAATTATAAATATTTTAAAATGTTTATACATTAAATAAATGTTTATAATTTTATTTCTGAGATAGAAAAATACTCGAGAAATTATATTTTGAAGTTTTCTCTTAAAATTAATAATATAATTAGTTATATTTAAACATTAATGTTGAGAAATTCTTCGCCTGACGCTATCATTGTTTATTTTTCCGCTTACAAATAACTAAATTATAGGAATTATTACAAATAACTGAATTATATAATTCAGTTATTTGTAATTTGTACACTTGTTTCTTGTTTTCGTAATTATTTACTAGTCTATTTTGATTTTTATTCAGAATTTCATCCAAGTGTCTTATTTTAATTAAAATATATCTCAATTAAACATTAGAATTAAACTGGCATTAATTTATATTTGGTTTACATGAATTAATATATGAATTAAATGGTAAATTTCATTTAAAAGCCTTATATAATTCTTTCATAGTTCTTCTTTCATATATAGATTTAAGAGAATTTTGTATTTGATTTTACTTAGTACGAACTAAAAGCAAAAGCGAAGACGTATAATAAAATATCATAATATATAATAAAAGTATAATAAAATATATTTTTTTCATTAAAATAATCAGCTTTAATTCCATTTAAAGTTCGAATTTGCAAGTTAATAAATTAATTAATAATTTATGATGTTAAATTATATAAAAGTTTGACAATATCTGAATTTTTATCATTTAATTTTGTCGAATTTAATTTATTAATATTTATAAATTTCATTAAATACTGCTGATACAGTATATACAATTATTTAATTTAGTTCCAATTTAAAATAATAATAATAATAAAAGTTCCCATTGTTCGCTTACGTGAAAAGAATAACGTTATGATTTTGTTTTTTTAACCACAAAAACTTTAGTGTTGTAAAGAAAATTTCAATCTTAGAAACGGGAAATAATATTGATTATAACCATGTCTATTCTTATTATATTGTAGGGCCTGCAGATTTTTGTAGAAGAATGGCTGAATGCTGTTAGTTCAGACACATCACTAGCCATGTTCGTATTCAATTTCTATCAGATCAACTATCTTCTTTTGCAGCTTGACCTTAATATGACAACCAACCAAATCAGTAAGGATATCTGATAAAGAAGCATGACATACACAACATGGCACACGTTGCTTTTGTGCCACGCGATTCAAAACTCTGTAACTTGTCATCCAGACAATTCTGTTACTTTTTATAAATCGCTTTTTGATTTTTCTTTACTTCCATTAAGAAAAAAGTTATAAGATTTTTAGCTTAACATTGAATAATAAAATGTACTTAACTGTAATTAGATTTTTATTACGTTTTTTTTTCTTCCTGAACTGTAAATATTACAATGATCACAACTGTTAATTGAAATTTACCTTCTACAGGAGCACAACAATGGCTGAGTGAATAAAACCACTGAATACTAGTCGTGGGTTCGTGCCTCGCCAACGGACTGGAAACGTGGAGTTTTCAGGTTTTCTTCACGTTTGTAATAACTAAATAGGGACTAATTTCCCATAGAAAGTCCTCTCGGGAGGCGTCCTCCCCTTCGGATCTTCCTCCTGTCGAGTTGTTATATACAAAGTAACAAACCTTCTACAGATTTCTCTCATAATTTGTATTATTTAGTTACTTGTTATATAATTTTATGTATTCAAAATTAATATTTAGTTGTAAACTTTATTTTGACGTAATTTTCTATAAATATATCCTTGTCGAAGACTTTATAAATGTTCAATCTGTGTATTCTTCGAAGTAAAACTCATTTGAGAAGACAAATACAAATAAATAAAGCTTAGAGATGCTTAGATAGACCCTGCACAGTTAATGCTCAATCATAAGCATCCTGAAAAGGCCTTTATACTATATTTTACACTGCCAGAAAAATATAGACCAAGTTCTGGCCAACAGGTATAAGCCTGTATAACAGCAATTATTAGATAAATAAATGAGTAATAATAAATTTATTTTATTTTATTTTTCAGAAATACATAAGCAATGTCGAAGACAGTGTTGGCCTCCTTCAATATAACGAACCTTTAATAACAAAGACAAACATAAAAAAAATAATCTTTATTTTTTTACTTTTAAACTTATAATACAGAATATTTTTAAAGGTTTTATTTATTATTATTTTTTTTTTTTTGCTATTTATTGTACAGAATTATCCTATTTTCTCATTTGTTTACTGATCTTCTTAACAGTAAAAATGCTAGAAAATTTAAGAGGAATGATAACATACAAATTAATTTTATTTCAAAAGTTGTTTTGATTTTAATTAGAGCATTTATTCAAATTTATAATCTTATATGAGATTTTTATGAAGATCACTTTCATTTTAATATTACTATACGCTTAAAATATCTGAAATTATTAGGCTATTTATATGAAAATGAGCATGAAAAGTTAATTACTAAGACGTTAGTTTTTAAAATGTAGTTTATAAGTATACAATGTTTTTTTTATAAAAAAAATATTAAAGTAAGTTATAAAAATTATTCTGATTAAGAATTCTGTTAAAATAAATTAATTATACATAAGTAAAGTACAGTATAGTACTTTACTTAAGTCTACATTTTACATTTAGACTATATGTAGTCTAAATGTAAAATGTATTATTATTCAGGTCAAGGTAAGGCCAATAGAACTATTTAATCTATTCCCTAAACAGAGTTAATCCCAAAATTTGGTGTTTTCTAAAAAATTAATATGAAATCACGCCGAATTTAGACTTATTTTGTCTTTACATAACATATAGCGTTGAGATATCCTACTTAATAATATATATTTAAAAGCTATAGCCAAGTTACGTGAGGTTCCAAACAATAGCTTGTTTATCTTATGTGTAAATCCGTCTCTAATGGAAATACATAAATTTAGTTTTGATAAATGGTAAAAATTCTGTTTATTTTATTACTCTTGGATAGACGTGGGACCCATATATCCAGGTCCCAATTCACGTTTCTCAGCGAAACCTATTATTATTCTATATATAAAAGTATTAAAAATACTAAAAGAATACTGAATAGATATTAATGTTTATATTTATAATTCCATAAAAGTCACCAAAAAATCAATTACGGAATATTTTTATAATATATTTTTATCCACAGAATGAACATTCTCTTTATTGTTTACAAGTTACATGTAACAGTTTTAGTAGATAAATAGCTTTAAAATGTTTTATTCAGATCTTAATGGATTTTAGATGTTGTTATATTGTGATTTTTATAAATAAAATATCAAATATTGGAGGAAACAAGCTTTTTAGAAGATAAAATTCTTTTATATACAAATATACAAATATATAAAAATTTGTATAAGTTAATAATTTAACATTAATAATTTACCTGCTTAATATGATTTAATTGTTAATAAAAAAAATATATA
>NW_019384646.1:113310-131871 GCF_000671375.1 Centruroides sculpturatus | reverse complement strand
GGTTTAGCGATTCCTAATTGGGTTGTGAGAATATTCTATTAAAATATAATTTTAATAAAAATTTCACCTTATATTTCTAGAGGAAAAAAAAAAGTAAAATATTTTAGGTTCAATAATGCGTTGATTAAAAAAAAATTAATTAATTTTAAAGTATATTTTTTAATATATTAAAACTTTAAAAAGTTTTAAAGTTTTACCTTCTTATTTTTATGCAAAACTATGCACACACGCACTATATAAATGCATATATTGCTTTAAAACGAAATAAAATATACAACTATAAAAAAATGGAAAACGTAAGCAATTTTTTGAACAGCTTACACATCGAAATGTAACATTAGCTTTCAAGTTACAAAAGGTTTATTCACAGTCTTAAATATATCCAAAAAAATGATACAATGATCCCAGCTACAGTGACTAAAAATCCTAATTCTTATTCTATCGGATGTGAACTGTCGAATATATATAAATATATAGTTAATGTATATGTTACATCTGGGGCTGAATGGCAATAAGAATTTCAAAAGAGATTTTTAACTCAAGGAAAAAAAAACAGTCTTGGATCATAAATCAAGAATAAGTTTTCATAAATATAACAGAATTATACATATATATGTACACACTGACACATCAGAGGGAATATTTTGAATTGTAAACTTGGAAAATTTTATAATCTTTAATCTTCGTGAATAAAATTATATTTGCTGTTTCGAATGTGGGTCATTCGCTGAAGTCGTAAATGTGACGTTCGGTAAACTGTTCGAAACATTAACGTACACATTCTATTACTAAGATAATTAAACCATCGTGTATCAAGTTATTTATAGTTAAAACTATAAATTTGGTTTATATTTTATTGTAATTTACAAATAGTAATGTAAAAAAAAAAAATATTTATTCCTGTTTATCATAATTAAAATTTCATAATTCATATATCATTACAAAATCTTTAATCATATATAAATTTAACATAATATAAGAAAAGGCAAGCTAATCTATTTTAACCAGGATAATATTTTATATGTACAATCTAAGTAAACAGCTGTAACCTTAATGCTGTGCAAGTATTGCATGTTTGTGTCTTGAATGAGTTATACTTGGATTTACGAGAAAAGCAAAAATCAATCTTCATTTCTGAGACGTGAGAAACAAAGGGAACAAAACTCAGCAGATATTACTTTTCAGCTAAATCTAATGGTTTTCTTAGTGAAAGCAAATAAAATATTATTATGCTAACAGTAATTTATCATTAAAATTAATTTAATTTCGTTATATTTTTTTTAAATAAATATTTTATTATTAAATTGAACTAAAAGTAATTAATAAGAAATATGTCTTCGTTTTTAATAGAAATATTTAATAATTTTTTTTAATTTTTAAATATTGTAATCATTTACAAAACTCGTATTGAGTTATATATAAGTTTATGATCTTAAATATTAATGATTGTACAAAAAAGAATTATATAAGAAATTACTAATTTAATTTTGCAATCATCAATAACGTCCGAAACAATCAGTTCTGTAATTGCTTTGAAATTAATTAAACTTTTAAAGAAAAATCATATCTTTGTTGGAAAAATTCGCATTTTAAGATCAATAAGGATATACATTGATTTATGTCATTCTTTCGAATAAAATTTAACAAATGATTAATAATTATTTGCGATTATTGATGATAATTGTTAAATACAAGAACTAGAATAACAAGATGATAAATGACTGTTTATATAACACGCAGAACTTAATAATCATTATAATTTAATGATTTTTAAGTGATATTTTATCAGAATTTTTATATAATATTCTAAAATTTATCTTCAAATATTCTTTTTGGGATTTATAATTTAAGATATTTTTAATTATTTAAAAAAATCTTTTAGAATATTTTCGTCATCGTCATCAACATTCCGGTTAAGTGTAAGATCGAAATCGCAATTGTTCGTAATGATGATCCCTTTTAAATTAATTAAATATATTGTTGTTTGTATAAGGTAACGAGACACATGCGCGATCTGTTAAAGTGAGATGCCTCCCAGGAGAACTTTTATGAGAAATTACCCATATTTATGTGTTACTAACGTGAAAAAAACCCCAGAAAACTCCACGTGACCAGCTCGTTGTCAAGGTGCGAACCCACAACTAGTGTTTAGTAGTTTTATCCACTCGGCTATTGGTGGTCCATTAAATATACCGTTCTTAAATTATCACCATTGTTTTTTGTGTTTAAAGCAATTAAAAATGTGATAATTCATCTTTCATAATTGTTATCAATACTTTATTAGAAATAAATGATTTCAAGTATACAATATTTTGATAGTTATTTATTGTTTTAAAATGTTTGAAATCATTAAATTAAATTATTCTAACAAAATTCTTTACAACTTTTAATTATATTTTAACTAAAACTTTTATTTTATCATCTTTCAAATTTAGTTACAATGCTTTAAATCTGCTTCATCTCATACATACTTTTGAAGCAATTTCTATTTTGATTCATTACTGTTTTGATATTTACATAAACCGATGACTAATAGAAAAGGACTCTTGTGCTTTTCTATTAGTATTCAATGAAAAATTATATTTCTAAACATTATTAAACTTACATGAATTTCCTAGTCCATTACTCTAGTGCTTATATTTATGAATTATGACATTACTCTGGCTTTTCAAAGTAAATATAACTTTTAATTAACGTTATGTAGTATCTTGAAATATTTCAATTATTTTTCCGTAAACTTTTCATTAAAAGTATCTACAAAACTTTTATAACTAATTGATTTCTTAGCCATTATCTTTTTCATAAACGAGTTTCTTAATAATTGTTCTCGGTACTTTTTTTAATTATGTATTTTTTCTCTCGTAATAAATTTATATATAAGTCATTTATTTATTTATTATATTTTATATAGTTTTTTTCCTATAAAAGAAAAATAAAATAAATTAATTAAATTGAAATTCCACACGAGAATAGATATGTGAAATTTGAAGTTTGAAAAGCTTTAGATTATATATAAATACTAAAATAATTTGTATTAAATTTAATTTAAAAACATTTTAAAAAATAAAAACTTTATTAAAAAAAAGTTTAAGAACCGTAATTAATTAATCTATATAAATATATAAGATAATTATATTCAATGTCTGTAATAAAATCATTTACATTAAGCACCGTAAAATGAGATGACTTTGATCTTTTCAAGTATCTTTGATCATATATAAATTTAATTTTCAACATAACTTTTGTTCTGATGTCTATAAAATTATAAGATTGATGTTTACAACATTAATTCTATAAACGAAGACATTAAATTTATACTTACCATAAATAGAAATGTTCAGGATCAAATTTACAGATGATGAAAGACATTCCGAAATATCAAAATTACCCAAGAAAGTACTAAAAATATCGATTAAATAGCATTAATTCTTTAAATTAATAATCAATACAGAGGAGAATTTATCTTTTCACGTGATACTTTATATGTTCTGAATTTATAGTAATGCACTTTAGAAGAGATTTACAACTTTCCAACAACACTTGTTTTCTAAAATGGTACCTAACCTTATCAACTTCCAATAACCCTCATCTCTTGTGTTGTTCGATCAGTTTTCCTTTTAACCAATACCAAAGAGACCGACTGGTATTACTGAGAATAAGTTTTAACTAGATTTCAAACCGAGCAAAAGCAAAGAGTAAATAATACTTTAGTTCTGAAATTACTTACATGACAAAAAGGAAGACATTTGATATTAATTAAAACTGCCTTTCAACAAAAGATATTAAAATTTGTAAGTCAAGTTAAGCTCTCACACCTTTATAAAATGACAGGTAGAATTAACTTGTGAAGAATTTTAATCATGACTTCATTAAATTTACAAATACTTTTATAATATAATATCATGCATTTGTTCTGATGATGACGAACGTATAGACTTTTCAAATGAGAATTATCGATATAATTTATTATATATTGTAAACTTCTTTATGATTTGTTTATTGTAAAACATGTAATTTACTTTTACTTTCATCATAAAGGACATTATGACTTACTTTAATATCCCATTGTTTTCTAGTAGAGAAGCTAGAAAAATAGCTCAAATGTAATGCAAGAATGCAGTCCTTTCTGTTCATTTTTTTTTTCTAGATTGGTTAACTGGATAGAAAAAAATAAAGTATAGCCTTTGTCTAACCGCACAGACTTCCAATTAGAGTTCTTGTCAGTCTTTTCAATCCATTTATCCACATCTGTCAAGTAGGTTCTTGAAAGTAACTACGCTAAAGTTTCCAAGTCAGTAAAGTTCTGTTTCTACTTTTCTACTGATGATCAAAGATTAGTTTATTGCTCATTATCGATAGCATCAAGGATATATTTTTATCGCATTAAGATAAAATTGTAAATCATAGTATTTCACGCCATTTAATGGAATTATACAACGTTATAATTCATATATTAACCTTTAAAATCATATAATAAAAATATGTATATAAAAAGATAATATTTATACATAATTCTTAAATAATTGTATTGTCATTTTTAGATAAATTATGAACATATTTCCATTAAAATATCCTTATCAAATTTTAATCAGATTAATCGAATTTATATCTGATAAATTTATCTGAATTATTATATTATTATTATTTTTCTTTCTGAAGAATAAACGCATTTATTTTCGAAAATTGAATTAAAAGAGAATCAATATCATTAGCAACAAATTAAAGAATGTGACTTTTTATTTGTGTAATGATTAGTGAAAGCTCGGTAATAATTAAATGTTCTCTGGCATGCAATAAATTAATAGAAAATCTTGTTAATAATACAGCATTTACATTTGTTTTTTTGTCTTTTTTTTATTATTAAAGTAATGCTGCTATCTCGTTAGTTTCAGGCGTGATAATAAGCCTGAAAGACAATAGTAATGTGTTTTTCAAAGAAAATTTTTCTTAATCTTACTTTATCAAATTATCTTATTCTTGTAGATCGTTTCAAGGTTCATTAGACCAATCTCCTTAAATATTAACACAACAAATACTTTCTCTTAGAATCAATTCATTATCTTGATGTCCACTTTGATGTTTAAATTTGAGTAATTTAACTAAAATCTATTCGTTATTATTTAAAAAAATAAAGCAAAATTATCAAATATAATAGAGTTTTAAAAGTTTAAGATAAATTTAAATAATAAAAAGTATTTTTCACACCAAGCAAATACATGCTAAATATTTATACTATTATGATAATGGTGAGATTAAAAAATATGTATAAATACATGTAATATTTAAAATATTAAATAGTTTATATTAAACATTTTTAAGCTTTTATTTTTCATTTTTTTAATATAACTTTTACAAATTATTTTTATAATTTTCGTGTTTTTATGTTATAAAATGCAAAGAAAAATTCTTTCAATTTTTGTATTATTTATAACAATTTTTTGGAAAAATTTCCTAAACGAATTCCTTTCAAATAATTTCACAAGTATTCTTTTCAGACGAAATTTTGTGTTCTACTAATTAATCGAACGGTCATTCTTCGAATGCGTTAAGGGAAATCTGAGGAAAATGCAAACAGTTTCATTGATCTTCTAACTCATTAAGGTTGCATACTTTGACTTACAAAGCCATTAATGACGTGGGATTTAGGGACCACTAATCTTTGGTAGGCAGTCACTCCAGCCTTGTTTGAATTTTCATCATTTGACAGAAACTTCCTTTCTAATAAAATGCATAATTTTAGATCTATTCCTTTTGACTGCTTACTTAAGTAATATTGATGTTAAAACATAACATTCTGATTAATATGCCATTATCTATGAAAATTAATGTAAATTGTTATATTTAGGTTTACATTGATTTTCATTATAATAAATTATCAGCTACTTAATGTAACCTTTGTATTATTTTCTTAAATGGAAAAAAAGTTTTAATTGTTCCAATCAATATAGAATCGTTAATAGCAACACTTTCAGGCAGATATTGAATTTCTTTATAATTCTTTGCCTTTTATTTGTAAAATGTTCAATCATTATTTCTTTTATTCTTATTTTTAACAAAAATAAATTATGTTTTACATTATAAAGCAACAGAAAGTACTTTTCTAATACTAATTAATCTTATTTTCTTCTTGTTTTTAGTTGAGGTTTAAATTTATATTGTAAAGTGTTCTTCGGTTATTAAAAAGTTCAGTTAATTATTTAATAAAAAAATATTTTAAATAAATATTATACCAGTTTATATACAAAATATTCATACATTTCTGCATTATTTTTGCACTACAAAATCGTACTGTTACTACTTTCTTCTGAAAATTAAACAAAAGTATTGTCATTAATGTCGATATAATATTATATAAATTTTTAGAAAATCTCTTGTAGGCTTTTATTCTTTAGCACTATATATGACGATGTTCTACGAGAACAAGTAATTATACCCCCAAAAATATACCGGCCGAAAATAAGGAATAAAACAAGCAAGTAGAAAAAACAAGTGCCTACATAAAATCTACACATGGGAAATTAATTGTGTAAAGACAAAAATAATCTTTAAAAATATATAATTCCTTTTTACAAATATTCTTAAAAGCTTTATAATCCAGATTCATTTAACTATGTATACTACCTCATAATACAATGAACAGACAGGTAAATATATTAACTATTTTATATTATAATAAAGAATATATAAAGATGTAATTTAAAGGATCTCACTTCTTTACGAGTTAAAAAAATCTCTGAATAAAATTAATAAAACAAATAAAAATTAGTTTTTCTATTGATCAAAAGAACGAAGAAGCTAAAAATCCAATTCTGATAACCTATTGTTTTAGTCAATAGGTTGATCAAAGGGTTAAATTTCTCTCTGGCATATTAAATTTTCTTCCAGATTGAGAAACATAAAGAAGTTTTGTGTTCTTTATATAGTCACCCTTTATGTTTGTCTTCTTTTTCATTCATAAATATACTAAAAAAATAAACAAAAAATATCAGAAGGAACATTTACACAATCCTTATATCAAATTTTTATATAAATTTCGGAGTCTTTTAATGGCTAGGGACAAATACCACCCTTTCTTCTACATCTGTCTGCTGAAATTTCTTATATACTTTTTAAAATTCGGTTTATTAATCTCTTTAGCATAAAGTTAACGTTTCATAATTATTCACAAAAATTTTCGAATTAAGAATTTTTTAAAAATTTCAGCAATAAATTGATTTTTCATACATGTACTACACCATTAAATCATTCCACATAAAATTATCCATTAAAATTTTATGATTTGGGATGATTTACTATAAATCATAAACATATCTTCTTTAACATACTTTTTTGTTGTTATTTTACTAATTATAGTTAATTGCATTTTTTTGGTACAAAAACTGGAAAATAAACTTGAATAAAAGCTTTAAAATTATACAACACATAAAAATTTTTATCTTTATTGTCATATTTTACGTAAATGTTATTATCTATAAAAGAAAAATATTGATCAAATAATTAATATTAATGTTTTTAATTACAATTTAAAATATCTTTTAATGATTTTCTAATTATGAATGTACAAATAAAAAAAATGATTATTATAATATTTATTTTTTTATTTAGTTCTAATGAAAATATATATATTCGTAGAAATGTCTCTAAAATAAAGCAAAAATCCCCCGCTTTACGACTGATATAAGTACGAAATACCATAGCCATGTTTTCATCAAAACAAATATAGCGCTTACATAAGAGTTTTAACTATATAATATTATATCCTTATGATATTATAAATTCATATAGGTTTATTTCCAAGAAAATAAATTCAATTTTTTACATTGAAACTAAGGGAAATAAAAACGCTTCGCTTTACGACGGATTATTAAACGAGAATAAGAAGTAATTACAGTGTAATTTATATAGTTTAAAAGTTTATAAGTTACTTTCTTTAATTATATTGTAAAGTAAATATAGTAAGAAGTTATTAGAGTTCATTAAGCGTAGTTCTATGTACTTTCTCATAATCAAATTATAGCAATTAATAATAAAGTCAGTTAATATAACTTTAAGAATATATTTCTTGTCAGATAGTAAGAAAAACGAGCAACTATTTATTGTGACATCGTCACAATGTCGGGCTGTAATTTTTCATTGAAACGTTCTCGATTTTAGTAATGTCTTACCCCTGTACATCAAACTTTTCCTGTTAACAATAGAGTCATACCGTTCAACTAACTCTGTTCTAGTGAAAGTTATGAATACTGTGTTACCCTTATGGATCTATTACCCTTAAACTTTCCATATCTGGTCTCGAATTTCATCTACATAGCTCCGTTCTCGAGATTAAGAAAGGATATACAGACAGACAGCCGGCAGTGGGAATTTATAGGTGTTAATTTGATAACTGCAGCACAATAAACATTACTCTTTTAAATATACAAAATTCCACAACAAAAATAAAATCAAAACCGTAATTAAACAAATATTATAAAAATTTAATTTCATAGAATATTTATATTGAATTAATTATAATACAAATTAATTACATAATTACCTTAAGTATGATTTAACTCAAGTTAGTCACTCCCAAGGGATCAATCGATTTATATCTCAGGGATCAATTAACTACAAGGGGTTATTTGGGGATCGATATAGAAATTTATTACTTATTATATATAAAAAATATAATTTCTACTGTCGTCCGTCTGTCAGTCTGTCCTTCGTTAATTAGATAGATGAAAATCGAATATTGTTTAACAAATAATTAACATTTTTTATGATAATATAGAAAGGGATCGACGAATTAAATTTAATTTTAGAAAGGAAATACAAGGAAGAAATTGAGAATTCTTAATTTAAATCATAGTATAATTAGAAAGATGTATTATTTCTAATTATATATAAGCTTCTAATATATAACACATTCTATTAGAATTAAACATAATTTTAACATGAGTACTTCCCATCAAATAAGAAGGAGTAAGTTTATTTCCGAGACTAACACAGTTTTGATTGATCGAGTTGCTTAATTTGTCACATTGTTTCTTAGTTAGTTCTTTAGTTTTTCTTTTCGGGATATTTACTCACTAACAGTTTTTTTTACCCCGTTTATTTCCAACTTCTTTCTTTTATTATAACAAAAATTACATTATACATTATTGATGTTCGCTAAGTCAGAAAAATCGTTTAACTTTGATAAATTTAATTCGATTTCAAAGAAAAACTAAAAACAAAACAACAGCATTTCATGTTTCTTCCTTCATCTTTCATCAAAATTAATTTATTTATCGATAATTCTTTATAACTGTTACGTAATTTATTTAGAATTTTATTTTTAATGTTTAAATTTTTAAAAATTTGGTAGTATAATATAGTATTTTTTAATAAATTGATTATGTTCTTATAGAATAAAACATTATGGAGATAATTAAAATTGTATGGAATATTTAAAAATTTATTATAAAATAATATGCTAATTTCAATTAACATTGTTTATTAAATTTAAATATTAATTAAACATAATTTTAGTAAATCTTCTAGTATTAAATTAATAGTAAAAATATTAATAAAAAATAATTTTGGATCTTAATACTATAACTTATGTCGAAGTTATGAATTAAATAAATTAATAAAATATTCTTAATCAATGTACGTAAATTAAAATTTTGATTTAATGTAGTTTAAACATTAATCTGCAATCATTTTAATAATATTTAATTTATTATATGCTTTATTTACTTTACGAATGCACGAAATAATATTTGTTTTATTAATAAATATGAAGTGAATGAACTTATTTACGACATTATTTTTTGTTTTCTTAAATTACAAATAATATAAAATTTTAATTGATATGTGTTATTAATTAAAATAAGATTATAATATTATAAATTTATTTAACGGATATAAAATTGTTGATTAAAATAATAAATAATGAGTATAATTGGACTGCAATTTTCAAATTGTAGTCCACTGTTATCTGTCTGTATATCGTAGATAGATGAAAATCGCGACCAGATATGAAAAGCTTAGGAACTAGAGGATCAATGAAGTATAAACGAACCTCCAGTCTGGACCGGAAGTCATGTGATTTTAATTCAAAAATTTTCTCCAGAACGGGGGTAGCTAGATAATTGATAACTCTCTTGTAATTAGGAGAAGTAAGATGTACAGGGGCAAAACAGAACTAAAATTCAGACCAAATATGGGCTGGAAACACCTATTAACTGTATACGAACTTTAGGTCTGGGCCGGAAGTTACGTGATTTTTTTATATTTTATATAATAACACTAAGACCATATATGGCTATCTATAAAATCCTATAATTAAAGTCCAATTTTAAGCTTCTTTATCATTAGATGTATATATGATAGAGATATTTTGTAAATGGCATATAAAAGCTTAATTTTTAAAGTTTATGCAAATTACTATTTTCGGTAATTTTGTTAATTAACTTTATTTTATTTTTCGCATTCTTTAACTGATGAAAATTGTAACCGTGTAAGGAAATGTTAACTGTTGTGTTATTTTTCTAAGAATTAAAGTGTTTAAAAGTTAAAAATTTCAGTAAAATTATAAAAATTAAGCTTTAGTGTACCGTTTATATTATATTTCTATTATATATACATTCAAATT
This sequence comes from Centruroides sculpturatus, assembly GCF_000671375.1. Lineage (NCBI taxonomy): Eukaryota > Metazoa > Arthropoda > Arachnida > Scorpiones > Buthidae > Centruroides > Centruroides sculpturatus. The sequence continues at coordinate 121,253 of NW_019384646.1, read as the reverse complement.
TGTACAGGGAGTTTATAATTTAACGTACAAGGCTTACATTGTTTGCGTTGATAATGGAAAATTTCAATTTATAATGATAAAAATATATTTAATTAATAGAAAATGTTTCTTCTAAAATTAAAAGTTTGCCATATCTTTTGCAAATGTTCTCGCTGATTTTTTCTATGATATTCTTTATATATTCCTATCACGTCAAGTATGTAGAGAAGATATTATGCTGGATAAAGTACGCCGAGAGCATCTTTTCTACACTCCAAAATATTATGAAAGAAGAAGCGTTAGAAGAAAAAAGTCTCTTCGATTTTACGAAAATCTTAAATTTCACTGTTTGCTGACTTAACAACATTCTAAAAAAAGAATATAATTTTCAAAAAAATAATTTTTTGTAGGTATTTAAATTTATAGTGTCCATATTTATATATTATGTAAACATACTTTTTATTTTATTTTATACAAACTTATTCATCAATTCCAACAAGAGAGGAGTAAAAAAATAAATAAAATTTTACTGCATAAGAAATGTTTTTTTTATTGAATGATATATCAGATATTGTATGAATAATGTCAAAAAATTTATCAATAGAGAAAATATTGAAGTTGAATATTTGTTCAAATCTAAGTCTAAAGCAGATCAGATGAGGGATTTAAAAGGATTTACTCTTTGTTCTGGCTTGTGTATATATTATATCTGTCAAGTGCATGTGAAAACTTATAAAATTTTTTATCCATATTCAGATAAACTGCTGTTATAAAATAGAAATTTTTTCATAGAAGCATTATTATTTATATCTTCAATATAAACTCAAGTTATTAGATTACCAGATATAAATTTTTGCAATCAGAAAACACACACACACAAACATTTGTAAAGTTTTACATCACTTTTAAACAGTTTTAAGTGTATTTTTGCGAAGAAGCACTTTCTCTTTTATTTTTTCTCACTTCTCTCTCCTCCCTCCCCCTCTCTCTATCTCTTCCCTTTCTCTCTCCATCTCTTCTATCTTTCTCTATCTTTTTCTCTCTCTTCTTTCTCTCTCTCTTTTTTATAAAAGACGGATTTTTGCTGAATAATATAATATAATAGAACGATATAAAGACTTTTTGTGGAATACAATGTATTCAAATTATAAATGTTTATTATTAATTAGCCATCTTGGTTTTATCTTTTATACAAAATATAAATTTACACGAAATTATACAAGTTTTAATAAAATAATAAGATTTATTCAGACATATTTCCTACTTTTTATTTAGTAAGTAAGTTTCTAATGCATCAATGATTATCGTTTTTATTAAAGACACGAAAGATATGTTTCAAAGTAAAGATTTTCGAAAAGAAAAAAAAAAATCTATGAATATTTTCACCTATCTCATTTCATATACTTTCTATTACGCTTCGATAATTTCTCACTTGCAGTCTTTCAGAATCAATTCCAAAGATCTGCAAGAGAAATCTTGTGCTCTTATGCACATATTCTATATTCCGAAAATTACTATATAAAGCTGTTTTCAAAAATTTCATAAAAAGTAGGAAATATTTTGAACTAGAAATTTCATCAGATTTATAGTAGCAAATAACGGATTGAACGGATTTCTTGAACAAAATTTTTTTTTGTAATATTTCATATAACCGAATAAAGTATAAATTTTTTAAAAAATTCTTATTAGATTTATTCTTCGTTAATTATTTTTATATTTTAGTTAATTATTTTAGTTAAAATAAAATATATTTATACTGTACTTTTAAATGTATAATAAATTAAAAATAAAATTAAATTTTTATTAATAAAACATGAAATAAATTAAATAAAATTTAGTGAATATTTAAAAAATATATAAGATTAACTAATAGTTAAATTAAACAAAAATATTAATTTAAAAAACTTATAAAATTTACTCCATAAAATTGTTTAAAATTTAATTTCTAGTGTAAATTTTTGTCTTTTGTTTTTTTTTATCTTTTAAAATAACAAATTTCAAAATAAAATTGTAAAATATATTATTTTCCTCATAAAACAGTGATGCTCTTTATTACAATTTCGTTTCATACCATTGATTTTTTCACGCATTAATTCCAAAGATACGTCAGCAAAGAATTTACTCATTGAAAAAAATTAATTAATTTCAATATGTACTAAATCTCAATAATACAATTCACCAAAAGAAATCCACCAAGAAATTAAAAATAATTTAATATAAAGCTTTAAAAATTGTTACCGGAGTAAATAAACAATAATAAATCAAAATATATTCACTAAATCATCACTTTTTTTTCAGAAAAAAAATAGATGATAAAATTATAGTGGTAAAACCTTAAAAAAATAACAATAACAAATTATAACATAGCAAAGGAATTTCTTAATATAAAAAAAACAAAAGGAAAAAATTTTATAAAAATCAAACTTAAAGCTTGATTTGAAATCACCAAAGTAATTGCTACAGTTATTGAATCCACATCTGTTAGAATTGGAAGAAAAAAAAAGAGAGAGAGAGAAAGAAGAAGAAGTAACACATTCTTGAAATGTTCGGTCGATACAAGTCAACAGCAGTCAAGTTGGATGTGTAAAGGCGATCTCATACCATAACATTTGTTGTACAGAAAGTAAAGATTGGCTTTTGGACACCTGGCGCTAAATCATTATTGTTGTCAAAAGCGATTCGGTTCAGAAGTCAAACCAGGGAGTATTCTTCCAAGTACCATAATAGGCTCTAGCTGACGTTGTATTTGACATACGAGTAGTATAGATAAGAGATGTGATTATAAGAATTGAAGCAGATTAACGGATATTAAAGTGTGCAGATAAGAGTAGTAACTTTATTGATAACTAATCGCAACGTAACTTCATAGGCTATAAAAATCTACAAAGAAGACATCGATAAGTTGAAGTGTGAATTTTTAAACAATTTTAAGTAAAAATAATTATATTTATTTGCTGTTAAATTCGATAAATGTTTAAGGAATTAGTTTAAAATAATAATTGAATTAAATATTTTATTATATTTATTATTTAAACGGATTGAATTTTATGATAATTGTTTAACACATCTATGGGCATAATTATTATCGTTCGTAGTATAATTTATATAAAATAAATATTTAAAAAATTCTTTAAAATACTAACTGTAAATGATTTATTAATTAAAAATTTATATTAAATATCTATCATCATTTTAAAATTAATTTAATTTGATTAAAATTATAATTATTGTTAACAAGTTAAGTATTACGAAAATATTTGAAAAATATTTCTGTATTGTAAAATAGTGAATAGTAATTGTTAACTGGTTTATTTGATATTTAATCGTGTACGGTTTAATTTATTTTATCTGAAATCTTATTATCGGCTCTTCGGATTATCCACATTGGATCTGACACGAACATATTGCCACTGAGGGATCAAAGAGAAAACACTTCTCCCTCAAGTACTGGTAGTTAAATACAGTATTACTACATCTACTAGTAATANCCTTCCATCGCTGAGAAATGTTTATTTAATAAAACACTAACATTTTCAGCCTCATGGAATAAACCATCCTCAGGTGTAAATGAGTTCGAACGTATTTTATTAAACGTTTCTCAGCGATGGAAAGAATTTAATTAATTTATTTAATTAATTAATGTTTTATTTTTATTCGGAAATCTTTAGATTTTTCGCTTGAAAAATATAATAAAAGCAAACAATAATACTTATCAATTAGAAATTTACAAATGGGTATCGTTGATTATGAGATATACAAGATTTGTACATGTTTCCTTTCTTCACTTGAATTATTCATTACAAGTGAAACAACCGTGTTTGTCTTTTTCGCTTGATCAATCTGTCAGATTCTAAATAATGCAGACATTTCTACTGAGAAAGCGGTTTTGTTTTGTCTACTACGAAAAGATCTTTCTACTTTCAACATCAGATTGTTGCTAATAACACTACTTTTTTATTGGATAAAGTTTACAAAATTCTTTTTTAAGTCGTTACTACTTTAAAATATTCCATATTTAAGTAAATTCTTTTTAGATAAATATTTTCTGATATTAATTAATGATACAAAAGAAAATTTCTAACTAATTTTCTTTAAACTTTTGTCTATTGTATAATTTCTAAATGAATTATTTAAATTTATTTTCCAAAAGTAATGTTCTTATCTACGAGATATCGATGGTGTATATCTTACATAATAAATATGTTAATTTGGTATTTTAATGTACAGTACTTCCCCTCAATATATTAGAATGCAAAAACTAATTTCCTATCAAAATACAGAATAGCCCAAAAGTTAGTTAACCATGTTCTGGGGTGTTTTTTTTCTCAGTACCCTTGTTCTTAATTTAGTTTGAATTATTAATATTTAGTTTATAAGTAGATTAGTTAACTGATTTTTTGGCCACCCTCTACGGACATTTGCTTTATTCATTTATTATTGCAAATATACTAAATGATATAAATAGTCTATGTTTAAAGTAAGAAAACAGAAAGTTAATGAATGAATAAACAAACACTCGTAAACAGGTTCGAAAATCGTATATTAAGAATATTGTTTGAAGTAAAAATTTATTCAAATTGTAAACAAATTAAATCTGATTTCGCTTCGTGGATACAAATAAAAGCAAATGAAAATTCGAAAAGTATTCGCATCATAATAGTGAAATCAACAACGTGTTACGTGAAGGTTTCTTGCGATTCATGTGGAATTATTCATGTAATTTCTTTATTTCGAATTCTTGAAGATATTTAACAACAGCTAAAACATTTTAAAAATTTCAGATTAAATTTTGGAAGAATTTAAACTAACTTTCTTACTACTTTACTACGTTCCTTTTGTCTCAAATATAGTTGTTTAAAAAACTAAAAATATTTAACTGACAATAAACATGTTTAATTTCGATCCTTCTTTAATTGAAAGTAATTAAAGGAATGAGGAAAATTATAAAAATTATAATCGCATCTTACCAGGGCGTTTACAGAAAATTTTGCAAGAGGGATCAAGCTTGGAGATAAACAATTACATTAATAAATTTTTATTTAATTATTCAATTTTGGAGGATTTTTACAAGTATATTATAGAATACAGTACTGCAACAATACAAAAAGACATACAAAGAGTCCCACGGTTGAGGGTATAAGGTTACATATCTCAATAACTTTTACTATTGTAATTTGTGGAATATTTTACTTGATCCCACAGAGGGGCAAGTGCCTCCTTTTCCCCCCTCTCTAGACGCTCGTGCATCTCGTGTTTAATGAAACAAATCAGTAATTTAAAGAATCTAACTCAAGATTTTCGAATTTATAATTTATAGCAATAAAGTTTACAAATAAGTATTTTGATGTAATGTTCCAAATTAGTCCATAGCACGTGGGTGTCTGCAGGAAATTTTTCACAGGGGAACAAAGCTAGGAGACAAATAAATTACATCAATAAATTTTTATTTAATTATTTAATTTTGGGATATTTTTGAGACAGATAAAAGATTCCATGGTCGAGGATATAAGATTACTTTCGCTTGTTTTTATAACTTACAGATTTATTTTACAAAAGTGCACTTTTGGAAGAGAAATTTTATAGTTTATTACACCGAAAATAGGTATAACAACCACGAAAAATAAGAGAAATAAGAAGGAAAATAACACCATTTTTAAAGCAAAAACTATCCAAAGAATAGGATAGAATTTCAAAAAAATCTATTCTATTCTTTAGAATTATTGCCCTATTACAATAATATTCAACTATAAAGATTAAACCAAACTCTATTCACACTTTTGATTAGGATTTTCTAATGCCAAAATTTTAAATAATTTTCATTTAAAATATTGCTTATATAATTAAAAATTCAGTTTAAAATACAATTCGAATATAGGATGTCCCCACTAACTTTCGAACCAAGCTTTTATATAAAAATATCCCCCCCAAAAAAGAAATCTTTCCGAAGAAAAATCTCTGAAGTCAACACTGTACACGAGGCCCCCCTAATTTAAATTCGCCTGGGTCTCATGAAGGTATAACACGTCACTGTTTATTACAATGTTTTAATGATTCTTGCATTAATGCAAGCTTTTCTGTATGAGTTATAAACAAAAAGACATCAGTAAAACAAGAAGTTAATAGCAAAAAGAGAAACTCATTTCTGTAAAGGTAATAATTGTTTCAATAAAAAATGAAAAAGGATGATTACAAGGGCAATTACACTTAGGTCCTTTACTTTTACAATGAAATAAATAAGAAAAATTGATAAGAAATTTTCATTCTAAATGAAGATTAAATAAATGAACTTCTTGTATTATTTTTATTCTATTATCTTTTATAAATCTAATAAATACACCAATTCAAATCGAATCATCTAACTTATAAATTTCATAAAACACTACATCTATTATCTACCGGAAATTCAAATGTACAAATTCTTTTATATGTGATACGAATCGAGAAATATATATATATATATTATTTTATTTTCGTTCCATTTTCTAGGGATTTAAACAAGTTTTGTATTCGTTTTGTCTGTTCGTTTATCCGTTCATAGGATTTATTGGAAACTAAAGGAACAGAAAACTCGAAATTTTCAGAAGTTACACTGGAGTCTTTTGCAGAATTTTATATTGAATAGTATTCGATTCTGTAAAACCATTTCTTAGAATATTTCAGCATAAAATGCTAAATTTTACAGATGTTTTGTATTGTTCTGATCTATTTTTTTCTTTTTTGTTTTGGTCCTAAAGCTTTTCGAAAAGTATAAAACAGAATAAAGATTACTAAATGTTTATTTGTGTAGGTCCTAATTATTTAAATAGTTTACAGGGTGTTCTAAAAGTCACTTAACTGTTGCAAAGACCGAATTTTTGTCTTATTCGAATATTTTATTACTTACAAACATTACAAAATTTATTCAATGATTTACTTGTTTAAATACACCAATTACAACGCTTGACATACTTTTACAAATTGCTGAATTGCTTTAAAACAACACTGTTAAGTGACTTTTTGGCCACTCTATATTTTATGCATGAAATTATAAAAAAAATTGAATAATTACGTGTTATGTTTTAATATATTATAGGCTTATAACAATAGAATTTATAATAACATAAAAGAGATTTTAAATTAATTTTTTAAAATATTTTTATGGCATTTAAAAATGATTTATTAAATATAATTTTATTTATTATTTGTCATAAACCTAAATGATATAAGGTTAATCGTTTTAATTTATCACGATTTACTAATTAAGTGTTAATACTTTGAATTAAATAAATGTTTATCTCTGTGTTACTAATTAGATATAAACATTTATAATTAATATTTATATCTATAATATTTAAAATATTAACACACAAAAAAAATCAAAAATTTTAATAAAAAATATTAAACTAAAGTAGAAGAGGAAAAAAATGGCTTTTTAACAATTTTTTCAGTGGCTTGATGTTTCATACAGAAAAAAAAAGTATTGAATAAAATCTAATTTATTATTGTTATGAACTAACAAGTGTTTCGTCCAGTTTATTTATTGGTGAGGTAACCAATATCATATTGTAGTTTGCTATATAGGAGATAAACCTTGATTTATAGGATGGAAAATGTGTCTGTTCAGAATCTTTTCGGGATCAGTCCAACTCCTTAGATTCATAAAACTTTTGCAGAAAGGATATAAGAAATCTCTCGCGGTTTTTAGAGAATAACTCATTTCTACGCTGTAGAATAACAGTAAAAAGAAGGGGGGAAATAAAAAGAAGAGAGGGGAGAGTAAAGAACGTCGAAGTTTATCGACTGGAATGCAACCTCCAACTAATGTTTTGGTGTAGAGTTGTGGTGGGATCTATAACTGTTATCCATTAGTATTATACGATTAAGTAATGTTAAATATAATTTAAGAATAGAAACCATTATTTTTTTTTATATTTTCCTGTTAATTTCTTTAAAATTTTATAGTTTAATTGACTTTTATCTTATTA
>NW_019384646.1:96299-113042 GCF_000671375.1 Centruroides sculpturatus | reverse complement strand
AATTATCAATAAAAATAAATTAAAACGAGAAGAAATAATATTTTACATGAAGATTAAAATTACTTAAAATATTATATTAATTTTTAGCATAAAATTACTATATATTTACAAAAAAAAAATACTCGCTAATATAAGATAATTAATAATAAATAGGAAATAATTTATTGTAAAAAATTAAGTTAAATAAAATAAAATTTTATACAAAAATTATTTTATTTATTTACGTTTAAATAACAAAAATTGTTTATGATAAATTTCAATATTTAATAATACAATTCCTAAATACCGTAAGTTATTAAATGCTATTTTGCTTCATCAAAGATGATAATGGATTCAGGTTAAGAGCAGCAAGTGCTCTTACTATTCTTAATCTTGTTGTAGATCGGCTATTTTCCGGGACATTGCACTTATTCAAGAACGTTCTAACAAACATATGGATCTACATGTAAGCATATTAAATTGCAGAATAAAACCTGGTTTATAAAACGAATTAATTTCTCTAGCGAAAGTTTATAATTCATCGATTAGAAAGCGAATATAACATTCTATGTTAAGAATAAATTTATTTGTATATTATTACAAATATTTCCTATCAAACAGTCAATTTAATGTGATAATAACACGAAATTAATATAAAATTATATTGTTTATGCAATAGATAAACGTTAAATAATAATTGAATGTGTTAATTACTAGATGTGTATTTTTAATACAAAAGAAGGAGATGTAAAATTTTTTAATTCTTTAGTATAAAATTTAATTATAAAATGAGTATATTATTTTTTTTAAATTTCTAAATTTTTAATTTAATAATAAAGAATAAAATTATCTATTTTCTAACATGCATAATTCCTCTTATAAACGAGTTAGAAGAACACTCTATCTATTATAGAATTTAACACTACTTTGTAATAATATTTGAGTAAAAAAATGAGTAAAATTACTTCTAAAAATGATCGAATTTTAAATCGAAGTATAGAATTAATGATTTATTTTCTAATATGCGAAAAAGAATCCTACCTTGGATCACCTAGAGAACACTTCGTTGCAGTTCTCAGTGACTCAAAGGTGAGCTAAGAAAGAGTTGTGAGTTAAGTAAACCACTGCGACCAATGGTATTCGATGGGTCATTTTGAACCAATAGACTTTCTCGAGATGACAGATGTTTCTTGAGAGTACGTTCCATTCAGAAATCTTTCCTCTAAGTCATACTTTTACTGATTAAACTATAGAGACTGGACGAAGTCATCAGTAAAAGAAAAGAAGAAAAATAATTTGAGATTGATTTCTTAAATGGAAGCTCGGTTATATCAGACAGATGTGAAGTCGGCAGTCATCCGACTCGACGTCTTGCAGAGACTGAAGCATCGTCACCACTGCTGCTAGGGTAACAACCACTAGTGCTCGGGGTGATGCTGGGATGTATTAGGAGCGAGAGCTTCCAACAGAAACTGCTTTTCTTCACTTGAAACACGCACTTACTATATTACTCTAATGCATCGTACTTGATATTTTATTACTTGACATTAATATNAAAAAGATAATAAAATCCTTAAATAATAACAAGTTTTTTTCTTTATAATATACATTTTTTAAACATTTACTAAATTTTTAGAGGTATATTATCTTTTTGCTATGTAATTTTTAAGGCCCTAGAGACGAATAGAGGTCCTAGGCGCGTGCCCAGTGTTCCTATTGGGTAATCCCCACTGATTTTATTTAATTAATTCTATACAAATAAATTTAAGTAATCGCAAGCCTTTCTTATTTGCTTTCATCAAAGCATATAATATAAATTATAATGAATAAAATATAATTTTATTAACGTATTTTTAAATAAATTCTTATTTATTTCCATTCGAACGATTTATGTAAACAACAAATTGAATTAAATGAAGTAACAAATTAACGATATACGAACTTACGGTTCATACCGGATGTCATAATAAATTAATATAATTAATAAATAATAAATTAAAGTAAAATGAATTATCTTATAATAGTCTTTGTGCTTAATATGTATATTCGAAGTAATCAGTAGCAGTGCTACTTTGAAGAGTATGCAAACAAGTAAGTGAAGGACCCAGTGGAAAAAAAATCTACCAATAATTTACGTAACTTTCCCGGCTATTATGGAAGTTTTATTTTAAAAATAACATTTATATTATTAATCAAAATAAATAAATAAAATTTCATGTGGCGCCATCTCTTATGCGATTTTGTTATAAAAATTTTATATATTTTTAATTATTACAAAATAGCAAAAAAGTTAATTTTGAAGATTAGAGATGAGTTTTATAAAGTACTGTAAATACTAACCATAAGTAAAAGCTTAATTAAGTCTGAAGATTTTTGCCATCTTGTGTTATATTTGAGGTGGAGCATTAGCGAAGCCTTTCTATGTGGCTTACAAAATTGTGTTCATTCTCAAAATTTCATGAATCGATTTTGAGTAAACTTTGTCATTTTCCTTTATTTGCCACGAGGAATCCAAAAATGTAATTAAAAATGGGGTTTTATTACTTTGTTTTCGAGATACAGTGTGGTCAAAATGACAATGTTCAATGTCCCTGAAGTGATTGCACCCGCCTAACGAAAAATGGTCGCCAAAAACGAACAAAATATAAAAAAAAAGCAATCGACAAGTGCAAGGATTGCTTACTTGTGTGGGCAGTAACCGTTTTCTTATGATCACACACAAACATTCTCTTTTTCATTCATACACATCTATACACACATGCACGCCTTAAAACACGTGTCAGCGCTCGGATTTAGATGGAGCGAAAGATAATTTTTATATACTAATACTAATTAAAGATTTTTTAATTTAAAAAAAAACACAACGCACATTCTCAAATCTATCGCGATACAACCTTCCCGTCATGAGCATTCCTCAAGTCATTTCACATCCAGTTTTTGATCAGAATATCCTAAAGGCAAATTGCCAGGGACTCCATCGACATGGGGCCCAGGCAATTATATAGCTTTTATATAAAAGTATTTCCCCCAAAAATTGGTCTGAAGTCAACACTGTACAGTACATGAAGACACCTAATTCTAATTCACCTGGGCCTCATGAAATTATAACGCGGTATGTCTTTGATGTTATCTCTTCATCTCTTCCTTTTCCCTCTACCATTCCCTCTATCACTATCTTCATTAATTGATCTTATAGTTTATATTGAAAAGCAAATCTTTCACACATCTAGATGAAAGAAATGATGTTTTTACAGTAAATTTATTTACCATTTTAGATTTGTTACCCTTTACGTAATGCTAAATTTACACAAATTTCGAGGTCTTAAACTATAATATATTTGTAATATTCCTTTATCTCTAGGAAATAATAATAAATTTAAAAGCTTTAAAACCCTCTTTGGAATGAGGCCCTAAGTTGTAACTTGTTTGGCTTAAGTGTAAATCCTGAATAGACAGTGTTTAAAATACATTACTTTCACAAAATTTAAGTGAGGACGAGTAAAACAAGCAGAAAAACTTTTAGAAAAGATATATGAAAATAGATATAGAATATTTTTACGAATAGCAAATAAAATATCTGTTTAAAATTCGAATTTGGTGTAATGGGACCATACAAAATACGGATTATTTGATGACGAAAAAGTACAGCATGCTCTAATAATATTTTAGGACTTTTATAGCTTTGAATATATTTGAAAGAAGCACTTAAAACTAGAATATATGAAAATATAAAATATTTTAAAGGAAAACAAATAAAAGAACTGCTTAAAACTCGAATTTGGAGTTTTGGGATTTATTCGGAGAAAGTATAAATTCTTTATTCATTAAATTTGAAGTGTGGATTTGTTTTTTTATTTCGATATTAATAAAAAAATATTGGGAGGAATAATATAATAGAAGGCAAATAAAATATAATAAGGCTTTACCTGACAAGATTCTATATAATTAAGTTTTTTTTACCTAAAATAAAACTATCTAAAGCGTTATTTTATCATTTACCTTTTTTTTTTTTTTGTTCTCTAAAGACACTATTCTTCATATAAAATTCTCGCAAATTTATTGAATTAGATTGATTTTTGATGTAAAAGAAAACGAAAATAACAAGAAAGAAAAGTCAAATCAATTGAATTGTATTGTTTTTAAATTGATATCAAAATCAATTTACAAAAAAAATAATTTCAGATAATAATTTGATTTGTATTTTAATACAAATTTTATTATATTGTAAAATTTTTTCTGTTAATGTTAACGAGCGATGTTTATATTTAATTATATGATGCAAATGCTTTAAATTTCATTAAAGAATATACTGTACATGCATAAATGTAATTTTATTCAGTAGCCAATTATATTCCTCCGAGGTCCCACGCGCAATTTTGTTATAAGGCCCTTTATGTAAATGTGTTTTTTAATATAAAATGATAATAAAATCCTTAAATAATAACAAGTTTTTTTCTTTATAATATACATTTTTTAAACATTTACTAAATTTTTAGAGGTATATTATCTTTTTGCTATGTAATTTTTAAGGCCCTAGAGACGAATAGAGGTCCTAGGCGCGTGCCCAGTGTTCCTATTGGGTAATCCCCACTGATTTTATTTAATTAATTCTATACAAATAAATTTAAGTAATCGCAAGCCTTTCTTATTTGCTTTCATCAAAGCATATAATATAAATTATAATGAATAAAATATAATTTTATTAACGTATTTTTAAATAAATTCTTATTTATTTCCATTCGAACGATTTATGTAAACAACAAATTGAATTAAATGAAGTAACAAATTAACGATATACGAACTTACGGTTCATACCGGATGTCATAATAAATTAATATAATTAATAAATAATAAATTAAAGTAAAATGAATTATCTTATAATAGTCTTTGTGCTTAATATGTATATTCGAAGTAATCAGTAGCAGTGCTACTTTGAAGAGTATGCAAACAAGTAAGTGAAGGACCCAGTGGAAAAAAAATCTACCAATAATTTACGTAACTTTCCCGGCTATTATGGAAGTTTTATTTTAAAAATAACATTTATATTATTAATCAAAATAAATAAATAAAATTTCATGTGGCGCCATCTCTTATGCGATTTTGTTATAAAAATTTTATATATTTTTAATTATTACAAAATAGCAAAAAAGTTAATTTTGAAGATTAGAGATGAGTTTTATAAAGTACTGTAAATACTAACCATAAGTAAAAGCTTAATTAAGTCTGAAGATTTTTGCCATCTTGTGTTATATTTGAGGTGGAGCATTAGCGAAGCCTTTCTATGTGGCTTACAAAATTGTGTTCATTCTCAAAATTTCATGAATCGATTTTGAGTAAACTTTGTCATTTTCCTTTATTTGCCACGAGGAATCCAAAAATGTAATTAAAAATGGGGTTTTATTACTTTGTTTTCGAGATACAGTGTGGTCAAAATGACAATGTTCAATGTCCCTGAAGTGATTGCACCCGCCTAACGAAAAATGGTCGCCAAAAACGAACAAAATATAAAAAAAAAGCAATCGACAAGTGCAAGGATTGCTTACTTGTGTGGGCAGTAACCGTTTTCTTATGATCACACACAAACATTCTCTTTTTCATTCATACACATCTATACACACATGCACGCCTTAAAACACGTGTCAGCGCTCGGATTTAGATGGAGCGAAAGATAATTTTTATATACTAATACTAATTAAAGATTTTTTAATTTAAAAAAAAACACAACGCACATTCTCAAATCTATCGCGATACAACAAAGTGGAACGTAGTCCCTAGTTAAGACCTGTTACCAAAACAGCATGTGTTCTTTCTGTAAAACAAAGCAAAATAAAATTCACTAAGTCACGAATCTACAAAAAAGGAAATTTTCATATATTCCTTTTTCCTGTAAAATTATGGCATGTGTCTCTTTAATTGTATAGAGAAAAAGGGTCTCGCATTTATCCTAGAGCTTTGTATTACTAAATTAATAGTAACTGAAACCTCTATGAAGAAAATACTGTAATTTACTGCTGATAGTAGCAAATAAATATTATTAAACTGCATCAGTAAGAGATCGTATATCTAATTGTTGACTACTTGAAATGACATTTTAAGCAATGTTATTATAAGTCACCGTTTACTGTACATACATTGAACTGAAATTTTCAAATTGCAGAATTACTATCGTCTGTCTGTGTGTCTGGTGTCTGTCTTTTGTTAATCACGAGGATGGAGTTAGATAAAAATCGAAACCAGATATGGAAAGTTTAAAGCCCGATTAAGTATCTACGAACTTTTAGTCTGGACCAGAAGTCACATGATTTTTTAAACTGAAATAAAAATAAATTGCATTCCAGCATTGTGATGATGTTACAATAAACAATCATATTTATATTTCTCTGTATTTTATTAGTTATCAATTAAAATTATAATATTCTAAAATTATTTTTAGAATATTTTATAAAAATTTTCAAGAATAGAATAAAAGAGTAAAAGATTTTAATAAAAAATAAAATTTTTATATCACAACCTAACAGAAGGATGATGCCAAAAATTGTAATAAAAAGCATAAATTTATTAATTTAAACGGTTTTAAGTTATATTTACATAAATTAAAACAGTCAACTAACTTTATAGCTAGATACATGAATTTAAATCAGTTTAAATCATACTTAAAGAGTAAGTAAGTAACATGCTACCATTAATTTCCTCAGAAAAAGATTTAAACTTTTTAACAAGAATTGGAATTCTGCCAAATATTAAATATAAAATTTTTAATNGATGTTGGAACGTAATGATGATGATGATGATGATGATGATGATGAATATAAGATCATCCATGATAATTTTGATAAGAATTACGATTATTTTAAAGAATATGAAAAATAAATAAACATTTTGAAAAATCAAATATGTAAAAACTATTGAGATAAACAAAAACTTTGTTATAATCTAAACGTAGAATATAGAATAAAAGAAAGACTATTTTGTTATCTCTTATATATTTTTAAAAAAATAATTTCTACTTCTTTGAAGAATGTAAAAACTTTCAATTCTTTCTTTAATATCTTTTCCATTTTATGAAAGATTACTCGAAAACAAGCCTCTTGAGTATATTTTAGAATTTTAGTTCATGTTGCCTACAACTTTTATTTCTTTTATTTCTTTTTTATAAGTGAAAAGAATGATCAGATATTTATTGTTTATTATAAAGAATAAATTTCAAAAGCATTACTGAGATCAATAATAAAACAATCTATATATAGAAGAATGAATTATAAGATAAGAATTATGATTTGTTTTCCAATATATTGATTTTATGCATGTATAGTATAATTTATTTTTGTTAAATATAGAAAAACATTTTTTTATCAAATGTTGCATTTAATCAAATTAATGAATATACAGAACAGTAGAACAGTTATTTCTAATCTAAATTAATGAACGTATCATTCAGAAATTAAACATTACCAATATATCACTATCTATTGACATAGAGATATATTGATTGATCTCTATTTACAATACATTTTAAATATTGTTTAAATATCTAACATGAATATTTAACAGAGGTGCTTACTTGCATCTTCTGCTATTATTGATCTTTGATGTAAATATTTAAATTCTTATAATTAGATTCTTACGAGAGAATTCTAAAGAACTATATAGATTGAACTTCAAATTCGAGAACACCTCAAATTTTTGGTATAGTGTGGTAAAGAAAATAGCGTGATACGTCGTCAATCCCTATAAAATGGGGCTTAGAAGATAAATTTGACTTACCTTCTCATTACTTATATTTTCTGTATGTATGTTGGATGTTTGTGGGGTCACCCAATTTGAAGCTTAATAACTCCTGTGCCTTTTGTCGAAAATTTCTGAAATTTTTCAATGAGATTTGGATATTAGGAAAATTGATGCTGTTAAATTTTGGTGGTTAAAGGTCGAGCGGTTGAGAAGATAGAGTGAGATCGTGTGTTATATTTCGAGTATGGTCGGATTAATGAAGATTTTACTCGTTATATTTACAATATTTTTTTAATATTATAAAACTCATCACTACCCTCATAAGTAAGCTTTTTTCTATTTATAATAATTAATAATATAAAAAAGTTTTTAAATAAACTCTCATAACAGATGGCACCATACAATTTTTTAAGAAAAGTTAGTTATAATATCACACTAACATTAATGCTCCATCTTCTCTAGACTCACCATTATCTAAAAGTCATATTATTATAACTACATAGGATGAATATAAGGATGAAAAATTGTAGGAAAGGTAAATTAACTTTCTCAAAAAAGTTTTCGTTATGGATAAGAACTCTGAAAACAATGTAGTTGTATACAAAGAGTACTACATTAAATGGATAGAGAAGAAGTAATAATAAGTATCATTTTTTGAAATTACGGATCATGTGATGAGTCAAAGAAATCCCCATCATCATCACATCTATTATTACTTCTTTTCTTTTTCCATCCAATCAACAGAATGGATAAACGTTATCTGTAAAGGGTTTTAATTAGGAACAACACAAATAAGAAATTTCATTAAATAAAGTTGATTACATATCATATTTCCCATCAATTAAATTATTGCTATAATATACTGTATCATTATCGATCGAATTTAATTACTATATAGGTACGTCATTAAAATTTAATTATATAATTTTACTTTCTTTTGTTTACATCATTTATATATATTGTACTTAATGAAGTAAATTTAAATTTTACCGTATAATAACTTAATTAGTAGAGAATTATTTAATTGGCATCAAGTTCTTAGGTAATATAAATTAATAAATTATTTGTGCTATTTTTATAAAATACATTTGAATTATTAATTATACTCGATTATAATTAGAATTTAATCCAAATTATCATTTTTCTACAATGAAATTCTTCTAGAAAAAATGAATATTATTTAAACTTATAAACTTATATAAAAATTTTACTTTATTACTTCATAAGACATTCCAGTTAATTAATTTAATATAAACCTACGATACTTACCTTTTCTTACGTCTTCACCAGAGAAACCAAAATAGAAAAGACCTGGAAGATGATATATGAAGATGTATCATTTTTCCTATATTTTTCAGATCTATTGTTTGATCTTTTTATCTCTTTCAAGGAAAGATCAAGGAAACGATGGATTATCATAATAATCCACGTTTTAATATATTAAAGAAAGTATTGTCTACATTCGCTTTAAAATATTAAAGATAATTTGAAAAAATAAAAAAAAGACTTTAGTATTTTTTTAAGGAAGAGGATACACGAAAGAAGATTAAGAATAGAAGATGGAATATTTGCATCGGATGTTGGAACGTAATGATGATGATGATGATGATGATGATGATGAATATAAGATCATCCATGATAATTTTGATAAGAATTACGATTATTTTAAAGAATATGAAAAATAAATAAACATTTTGAAAAATCAAATATGTAAAAACTATTGAGATAAACAAAAACTTTGTTATAATCTAAACGTAGAATATAGAATAAAAGAAAGACTATTTTGTTATCTCTTATATATTTTTAAAAAAATAATTTCTACTTCTTTGAAGAATGTAAAAACTTTCAATTCTTTCTTTAATATCTTTTCCATTTTATGAAAGATTACTCGAAAACAAGCCTCTTGAGTATATTTTAGAATTTTAGTTCATGTTGCCTACAACTTTTATTTCTTTTATTTCTTTTTTATAAGTGAAAAGAATGATCAGATATTTATTGTTTATTATAAAGAATAAATTTCAAAAGCATTACTGAGATCAATAATAAAACAATCTATATATAGAAGAATGAATTATAAGATAAGAATTATGATTTGTTTTCCAATATATTGATTTTATGCATGTATAGTATAATTTATTTTTGTTAACTTAATATNATAACTTTAATATATTTTGTCTTCAATTTATGATGTTTGTAACACAATTATTCTTTCTATTATTTTACGATTCCTTACGTTCGACCCTATAATACTATTAAATAATATAACAAAACTGGCCCCTGAACATTTTAGTAATCATAAATATTAACTGTTAACTTGTCTTTGTTGAAAAACGTGTCCTATTTGAGCTTTAGAAACTCTTTTGTTCCGTTGAAAAAAGAATAATAATAATATAGTTGTATTCTTTAATAAATATTTGCTAATTTTATTAAACAGTAACATATTTAAAGTTCTATTTAATTGTATTTCATTAATGTGTTAATTCTTAAGTTAACAGCAAGAATTAATAGTGATGCTGAATGAAAGCGATGCTGAGTGAAGAGCAAGAGCAACCTCGCTATAAAAATATATTATGTCACAAAAATAAAATTAAAAAAATGTAATTTAAAGCTTCATTGAGTTTATTGAACACAATTTGGAAGTATATCAAGAAGAGATGTTGCTCAAAAATCAGTTAACCGATTTAACTGAATTTTTAAAATCTCAGTTGACTGATTTTTGGGACAGCGTGTATATTTTTATAGTGTTTTACTTCTACAAAATTTTAAATGTTTGCTAAAATAAATTTTCTTTTTTATAAATTTAGTATAACTATAATTACTTACATAAATAAATAAAAATCAAGAAAATAAAACATTAAATTCGATCGAATTCAATAACATTTCTGCAATTTTTTTCCGTATTTCTTCTGAAAAACTTGATGATAAGAAAGAAATTAGATCCACGAAAACTAGATAAAGAAGTTCTTCATCAAATTTTTTCCACGAAATTTTTATAGATCAATAACATATATGAAAAGTATTTCATAACTTTATTTGATGTGGTTGCACATATAAAGTAAAATATTGAATGTGTGATTTAAACTTTAACGCTTAACATATGTAGAAAGCATAGAGACAAGAGGCCCCAATTAACTGTATATGAACTTCAAATGTAGACCAGAAATCACGTGATTTCAATTCAAAAATTCCCTTTTTTAAATCTATAAATGTATATACACTGTATATATTTGTAGTTTTAATTCTGTTAATATATTAAAATGAAAATCNTTAACAACACACGAGCGTATAATGTAACTTACAGTACGTTCGTACGACGATTTTAACTTCAGAAAATTACTTTTGCTTTTTTCCTTAACCATGACATTATTAGGAAGTATGTGAAAGAAAACCACAGACGGGATGGACACTAGTAAAATTGAAAGACGAAAGAAAGTGGCGGATTTACTCCATAAACGGTGATCGACATCTGTGAGGCCATTTTTACACATTGTTTACTCGTATTAGAAAAGATGCTAAGATGCTTTTGCAGTATTTCAGAATGTATAAAAATTCCTTTGATGAATTATCCTCCTGAACTTACATCAATCCACGCTGAGTTATTTTTTCTTTTGTTTTTGTTCTGTAATCTCTGTGTGCAGTACCTCACAATAATGACCTTTTCTTAATCTCACACGTCAGTAACGTTCGCCTTTATGTACAAAACTGATGTTTAATTTTGTACTCGTGTGGCCATATGTATTCTTTTCTATTGTACGCAACAATGTGTCTTGACGTAGCTTGAATACGTCGAGAATATAACGTACAGTACGTCTGTTCTATGTCCGTTAAAAAGTACGTGCATTAAATGCGTAGAAAACAATATTACAATGTACTGTACGTATCTACGTACTTTATACTTTGATGTGTCTATTCCCTGCCTTAAATTACAGATGAATAAAACGAAACCGAGCGTTTTTCTATGTTAAAAAAAAACCTGTTCAAAACGGAAACCTGTCAAAAGCGAAAAAATGTTTGGTGCCGTGTGATTCCAGGCTGTGTTATATAAATTTTAAAATATTTTTTTTTATCTTATTAAAAGTTATGACGCCCTTTCAAAGCAGTCGATCGAAAGAACGTACGTAACAAGTCTATAAAAGTACAATATTCTGTGTAACCAAAACTCAACTAATGAGTTCATTATATAAACACAAATAAAAAAAGTAAGTAATAGTGTTCTATAACAGAAAAGAAAAGTTGCTTGAACTTTACTTACTGATATAGATTTATCCTTAAACCAAATCACAAAGGAATGCTGTTCTTGTCAGACAACTTGAGTTCTGGTGATGTTTTCACACATGGATGTTTTATCAATAGTTTTTAAGAGTAAATATTTTGCCTGGGGTAAACTTTCCATAACATTCACAGCTAAAATAATGTAAAAAATAAATGCTTAAAACTACAAAAAAAATAGAAACAATATATGTTTTTTTTTCGGTTTCTGTTATATTTTTATTTTCACATTACGTAAGAATATTCTTTCTTATCACATTAATACAGTAATATAAAACCAAAATTATATTAATTCGAACAACATAACACAATAAAAAAAATTAATGAAAATAAGATTAGTATAAATATATATTTATTTATATACTAGCTGCGTGTTCACAGAGTCTTTTCAGAGGGTGGGAAGTTGGTGAGGTTGAGTTTGGAGAGGGGTGTTAGTAACTAAAATGTACATTTATTGATCCGAGTATTTACAATATTAAACTGCAAAATATAAAAGTTGCTCAGGCTAAAGTTAAGAGGGATTGGGCTTTAGGGGTGTTTGGGGACCACACTATTTCGAAAAATATTCTACCAAATTTGGCATAAATATGTTGAACAAACAGCATAGAATCCTTTACTTAAAAGATAATAAGGCACATAATAAGTTAAGAGGGGGTGGTTGAAAGGTGAGGACCCTCACATTATTTTTTATAGGGTATCAAGAATAATCATGCCAAATTTGGTGAGGATACATTGAACGGTATAGAAACCTTTCCCTAACAAACAAACAAACATATATACATACTTTGACTATACAAATATAGATATGAAGCAGGCTTACATTAATATTTTATAAATCATAAATATTTAATAAATAAAAAATAATATTTTTATCTTAATTTTAGAGAATACGCTATGAATTTTTAAACTAGCAATCAAATATATTGACAAATAATAATAATAATAACTTAAAAAGTAAAAAAAAAGATATAAATTTAATGCTAAAAACTTATCAATAATTTAAATATGTGTACAGACATACAACCGAACCGAATATCCATATCAATCTTCAGCATTATTTACGAATAAAACTATTTAATAATGAGTTTCTCCGCATTCGATTTATGATGAAAATTTTAAAATCAGAATTTAAAATGTTTGCAAGTTACTTTTCTAAGAATCTATATCATTTACTTTTCATAAGAAAACTAGAAATAGAGAACTTATAAAAAATATTTTATGAATTAAGTAAGGGATGGAATATTTCGATAAAAATATTTTTCCATTAATCTATAAAATAATAACGTATAAAAAAAATTTAAGAATTATTTAATGGTCCTTTTTATATCTCAATTTAATTTAATAATTTAATCATATATTTTTTTCGTTTTTTACTAAATTTAAACTTATTTTCAATTCTAAATATCGTTGGAAATGATCAGAATTATGTTTTCCATTTATTGTTATAATATAAAAAGCAAAATACAATACTTTATAAGATAAATATCATCTTTCAAAACATAAAAATTTTATGTTGAATATATAAAATTTCATTTTAAAAGTATTTTAATCGATTTATTCATAAAAATTATATAAAAATTCATTAAAATTAAATTTTGGATATAAAAATTGTATCTATATATAGAATGCAAAAGTAGATATACAGTTGTTATTATGGGGAAAAAACATGCATGAAAAAATACACAAAATAAAAAAATATTTAGCCTACTTTTATGCATAAATTTATTTACAAATAATTAATAAAAAATAATAAAAGATAAATAATAATAACAATGAACACTAAACATCTGTATTTCTCAATAAAACTGTATATGTACTTTTGCATCCCCTGTATATTATGCAGGAAGTGCAAAATACTGTACTGTATATGGGGGTACTGTATATACATAAAATTATTAAATATTTATATTAGTATATAAAATAAAACCTTGATTTAGCACCACTATTTGACACTGAAACTAGTGTTAAATCGAATATAGAGCTAAACTGAGTACTACGTATAATATGCACTGTTTGAAGTTAATTCTACATACAAATTTACATACAATGTAAAATAGTATATTTAATAATTTACAGATAATGTTTAATTAAAAAGTTTTAGCATTTCTTAAGGGTGTGTTAATATTAATTATTATTAATTACAGTGGAAGATATGTTATAAAGAAACAGTAACAATTTTAAAAAATTAATACTCACCTTTCAAATTTAATTCAGCGAGTAAAGTAACTTAAACGAAGATCAAGATATACAATAAAAGCTACGAGATATTCATCTTACCTGCATTAATACTTAAACTACCTTACTGTAGATAAATAATACAGAAAAGAGATTTTATATCAGTTCTTATCTTATTATTTTGGACATGGAAGTGTACTTAATTTAAACTTGGCGTACTTCTGTTTCCTTTGCAAACACTCCCCTCCCCTTTATTTATTTTTATTTTTTATTTTTACGTTGACACGAAGAATAAGGTGAGTTTTGTAGAATTGAATTGCACAGCTTTACTTCACAGGTCACGTAATGCCTGAAGAGAAAAGTAGTTCACGTTCGTCTTACGGTTCATATAAGTTCGATTAGATTGACTTCTGTCATCCCTCTTTGTTATCAAAATAGCAGATTTGATTGCTTTGAACCCTTATAAAAAATTATCATATTTTGATTTACTTCTTTAAATATTAATCTTCTTATAAAATAGTAAATTTGTATGCTGTTTTCGTGTAATTTCCCTATTTTACTCTTCTTCAGAATTACTGTTTCGAGTTTGTTACGTAATAAAAAAAAAGACATTTTTTAAAATAATGGAGTGAGAGTAAAAGTATAATAACTTAAAATGAAAGCAATTTAAAGTTTTAATGATTCTATATTTTAAAAAGTTTTAATATAAATAAATATTTTTATAAACGTTTATAAACGTTAAAATTATTATTACTATAATCCTGAAAGTTTAATAAAAAAAAATAAAACTTTTTAATAAAATTGTTATTATTAGAAAATTTTAAACCTTTAATAATCCTTAAGAATCCTTTAATCCTCTTTTAATAATCCTAATATTTTTAAGGATTAATAAAGTTGTAAGATATTTAGAAAAAATAAAAGAAATTGGTATTTGTAAAAAAATATATATATAAAATTTCTTTATTTATAATCTATTTTTGTTGTGTATTTATGGGGGTGATGCGTGTGTTTTATTCCTAAAGCCTCTGGGGATAAAATTTAAACTAAAATAAAAGTCTTAAACAACAAATCTATAATTACATTTTATTAATGAATAATTCAATAGCTATCAATTATTTAATTTCTTATTATAATAAAACAAAATGAATGCTCAGTTATCAATCTCTTACGTATACTACTTGATTGAATTGTTCTAGAGGAAAGATCACAGTTGATATTGAATTTGTTCTTGAAGTTTCCTTCTAGATGTATCAAGAACATTTTAGAACATTTGTCTGGCTGGTTAAGGCAGTCTGCAGCCAACACTAATGATTTCAAAAATATGACAGATAAGTGGTGACACGAGAAATAGAATGACTAAGAAAATATTTATTCGTACATTCACTAAGGATACAAAATTACGGTCGTATGCGAGTTTTTCTTGTTTCATGTATTAAAAGATATTAAAGACAATAACCTTTTTAAACATAGTCGCAGAAATATCTTATTGTTTTAAAAGATTATACGTATCTCATGAACTATTCTATCTGAAATAGTGCAGAAACAGCTCTTTAAAAGATCGATGCCAGACAGACATTAATAAAGACCCTTGAAGTATTTTTCAGTTAATGATTATCATTGTTTGAAGCACTGAATTCTATCAAAAGAATTTAAGTGTTCTCAAAGTGCATATACATATAACACTATTTATGTAAGTACATTACCACTCAGTAGTTTCAGATGTCCATATACAACACTTGAGAAAGAATTTTTAAAAAAAATTATATGAAATTTGCTCGTAATAAAAATATTAATAAAATAAAAACAATATAAAATATTAAATTTATTAATTTGAATTTTATTTAATAATAAATAGCAATAGTTTAGTTCACAGTCTTTTCTATATACGATTACATTTAAGTAGATATTATCAAGATTTGCAATTTGAAATGCGATCTGAAATGCAATTTGTTTGCATTTCAGAAAAAGGCACGTTTGAACATAGTGATTTACTGATGCGGGTTGAAAGCGCATTCAAAGATTTTACGAATTTTCACGAAATCTCAGAATATAAAATGGCTTAAAATATCGAGGCTAGAATCTAAAATTTTACATTTGTTTTTTTCTTCATAGAGAATTCAACAGATTCTTTCCCCCTCTCGGAATGGTAATGGCGATTCTCTCTCCCTCTCTCTTCGGATGTAGTCTCTATAATAAATATGGAATTATGAACCATATGCCACACTCGTTCAGAATGTTTTGAGATATCACAGATCTTAAAGAAATCTCAAAATTATAGATTTTATTTATTGTTTGCCAGATTACATATCATTCAACAAAGAAGAAACAAGACTATATATTTTTTAATTGATAAAATTTCAAAAAATATTTTTTAAATGCTCGTTTATGACATTTTACAGTAAATATTATAAATCAAAAATATATTTATAAGAAAAACTTTTAAAAAGTTAATAAATTTTATAAGAAAAATGTTCGACTATATCATTTTTCTTCTCTTGGAGTAGATAGGGTAAGATGATTTAATCAATTTTATAACCTACGTTTTTATAAAAAGAAATTATATTTTGTTTCAGCATTATATATATATATATA
>NW_019384646.1:90198-96221 GCF_000671375.1 Centruroides sculpturatus | reverse complement strand
TATATATATATAAAGATATTGAATTATCAAAGACCGCAACATTTTGTGAATAAACTCATGAGCTTTTGCCAATCGTTTAGCACATCTGTTACTTTTTGTGGTACAAGTAATGAGAACATAGACCGATGTGTTCACATAAAAATTTCTGCTTTCCTTTCGCCTTTACAACTTTGGCTGCCTGCCAGATAAGAAGCAATTCACTAGTGTCAACAATGCGTGCAAGAAAAGTATTTTGCTTCTAATGGTTGAACAATGCTTCTTTTTCAAATTCCAATAGAAACCAACGTGTTAAATTTCGATTACAAATCACTAAACAAATAGATATACAGTATAAATATAATCATTCTTACATAAGTAAGTAAATTATATATATATTTTTTAAATTTAAACAATAACTTTAATATATTTTGTCTTCAATTTATGATGTTTGTAACACAATTATTCTTTCTATTATTTTACGATTCCTTACGTTCGACCCTATAATACTATTAAATAATATAACAAAACTGGCCCCTGAACATTTTAGTAATCATAAATATTAACTGTTAACTTGTCTTTGTTGAAAAACGTGTCCTATTTGAGCTTTAGAAACTCTTTTGTTCCGTTGAAAAAAGAATAATAATAATATAGTTGTATTCTTTAATAAATATTTGCTAATTTTATTAAACAGTAACATATTTAAAGTTCTATTTAATTGTATTTAAGTAGATGACATTTTTCAAAAGTTTCTAACGATATCAGTAATGATATATGCGATTGATTTGCAGGCGAAGATTCGCTAGTAAGCTTTAATTAAGCACTACCGACAAGTATATATTGATATCAATATGACAGCCTAAATATATTATCGAAAATACTAATTACTGTTAGAATATTTAGTTCTATACTAATAATTATTTAGTATAGAACTAAATATTCTAACAGAACATCTTTTTAGATATTGAATTCAATTAAAAGCTATTTAAAAATTAGAATAAATTTTAGTAATAATTAAATTCTGTTAACTTTTATTATATTTATTGTTAATTAGAGAAAAAATATATATTCTTTTAATTTTTATTTGTACTTAAGAATAAAACTTTGTTATTAGTTTGGTATTAGGCGAGGACACGATCGTTACGACAATACGTTTTGTGCGGAGATTTTCTTAACAACACACGAGCGTATAATGTAACTTACAGTACGTTCGTACGACGATTTTAACTTCAGAAAATTACTTTTGCTTTTTTCCTTAACCATGACATTATTAGGAAGTATGTGAAAGAAAACCACAGACGGGATGGACACTAGTAAAATTGAAAGACGAAAGAAAGTGGCGGATTTACTCCATAAACGGTGATCGACATCTGTGAGGCCATTTTTACACATTGTTTACTCGTATTAGAAAAGATGCTAAGATGCTTTTGCAGTATTTCAGAATGTATAAAAATTCCTTTGATGAATTATCCTCCTGAACTTACATCAATCCACGCTGAGTTATTTTTTCTTTTGTTTTTGTTCTGTAATCTCTGTGTGCAGTACCTCACAATAATGACCTTTTCTTAATCTCACACGTCAGTAACGTTCGCCTTTATGTACAAAACTGATGTTTAATTTTGTACTCGTGTGGCCATATGTATTCTTTTCTATTGTACGCAACAATGTGTCTTGACGTAGCTTGAATACGTCGAGAATATAACGTACAGTACGTCTGTTCTATGTCCGTTAAAAAGTACGTGCATTAAACGCGTAGAAAACAATATTACAATGTACTGTACGTATCTACGTACTTTATACTTTGATGTGTCTATTCCCTGCCTTAAATTACAGATGAATAAAACGAAACCGAGCGTTTTTCTATGTTAAAAAAAAACCTGTTCAAAACGGAAACCTGTCAAAAGCGAAAAAATGTTTGGTGCCGTGTGATTCCAGGCTGTGTTATATAAATTTTAAAATATTTTTTTTTATCTTATTAAAAGTTATGACGCCCTTTCAAAGCAGTCGATCGAAAGAACGTACGTAACAAGTCTATAAAAGTACAATATTCTGTGTAACCAAAACTCAACTAATGAGTTCATTATATAAACACAAATAAAAAAAGTAAGTAATAGTGTTCTATAACAGAAAAGAAAAGTTGCTTGAACTTTACTTACTGATATAGATTTATCCTTAAACCAAATCACAAAGGAATGCTGTTCTTGTCAGACAACTTGAGTTCTGGTGATGTTTTCACACATGGATGTTTTATCAATAGTTTTTAAGAGTAAATATTTTGCCTGGGGTAAACTTTCCATAACATTCACAGCTAAAATAATGTAAAAAATAAATGCTTAAAACTACAAAAAAAATAGAAACAATATATGTTTTTTTTTCGGTTTCTGTTATATTTTTATTTTCACATTACGTAAGAATATTCTTTCTTATCACATTAATACAGTAATATAAAACCAAAATTATATTAATTCGAACAACATAACACAATAAAAAAAATTAATGAAAATAAGATTAGTATAAATATATATTTATTTATATACTAGCTGCGTGTTCACAGAGTCTTTTCAGAGGGTGGGAAGTTGGTGAGGTTGAGTTTGGAGAGGGGTGTTAGTAACTAAAATGTACATTTATTGATCCGAGTATTTACAATATTAAACTGCAAAATATAAAAGTTGCTCAGGCTAAAGTTAAGAGGGATTGGGCTTTAGGGGTGTTTGGGGACCACACTATTTCGAAAAATATTCTACCAAATTTGGCATAAATATGTTGAACAAACAGCATAGAATCCTTTACTTAAAAGATAATAAGGCACATAATAAGTTAAGAGGGGGTGGTTGAAAGGTGAGGACCCTCACATTATTTTTTATAGGGTATCAAGAATAATCATGCCAAATTTGGTGAGGATACATTGAACGGTATAGAAACCTTTCCCTAACAAACAAACAAACATATATACATACTTTGACTATACAAATATAGATATGAAGCAGGCTTACATTAATATTTTATAAATCATAAATATTTAATAAATAAAAAATAATATTTTTATCTTAATTTTAGAGAATACGCTATGAATTTTTAAACTAGCAATCAAATATATTGACAAATAATAATAATAATAACTTAAAAAGTAAAAAAAAAGATATAAATTTAATGCTAAAAACTTATCAATAATTTAAATATGTGTACAGACATACAACCGAACCGAATATCCATATCAATCTTCAGCATTATTTACGAATAAAACTATTTAATAATGAGTTTCTCCGCATTCGATTTATGATGAAAATTTTAAAATCAGAATTTAAAATGTTTGCAAGTTACTTTTCTAAGAATCTATATCATTTACTTTTCATAAGAAAACTAGAAATAGAGAACTTATAAAAAATATTTTATGAATTAAGTAAGGGATGGAATATTTCGATAAAAATATTTTTCCATTAATCTATAAAATAATAACGTATAAAAAAAATTTAAGAATTATTTAATGGTCCTTTTTATATCTCAATTTAATTTAATAATTTAATCATATATTTTTTTCGTTTTTTACTAAATTTAAACTTATTTTCAATTCTAAATATCGTTGGAAATGATCAGAATTATGTTTTCCATTTATTGTTATAATATAAAAAGCAAAATACAATACTTTATAAGATAAATATCATCTTTCAAAACATAAAAATTTTATGTTGAATATATAAAATTTCATTTTAAAAGTATTTTAATCGATTTATTCATAAAAATTATATAAAAATTCATTAAAATTAAATTTTGGATATAAAAATTGTATCTATATATAGAATGCAAAAGTAGATATACAGTTGTTATTATGGGGAAAAAACATGCATGAAAAAATACACAAAATAAAAAAATATTTAGCCTACTTTTATGCATAAATTTATTTACAAATAAGGAATAAAAAATAATAAAAGATAAATAATAATAACAATGAACACTAAACATCTGTATTTCTCAATAAAACTGTATATGTACTTTTGCATCCCCTGTATATTATGCAGGAAGTGCAAAATACTGTACTGTATATGGGGGTACTGTATATACATAAAATTATTAAATATTTATATTAGTATATAAAATAAAACCTTGATTTAGCACCACTATTTGACACTGAAACTAGTGTTAAATCGAATATAGAGCTAAACTGAGTACGTATAATATGCACTGTTTGAAGTTAATTCTACATACAAATTTACATACAATGTAAAATAGTATATTTAATAATTTACAGATAATGTTTAATTAAAAATTTTTAGCATTTCTTAAGGGTGTGTTAATATTAATTATTATTAATTACAGTGGAAGATATGTTATAAAGAAACAGTAACAATTTTAAAAAATTAATACTCACCTTTCAAATTTAATTCAGCGAGTAAAGTAACTTAAACGAAGATCAAGATATACAATAAAAGCTACGAGATATTCATCTTACCTGCATTAATACTTAAACTACCTTACTGTAGATAAATAATACAGAAAAGAGATTTTATATCAGTTCTTATCTTATTATTTTGGACATGGAAGTGTACTTAATTTAAACTTGGCGTACTTCTGTTTCCTTTGCAAACACTCCCCTCCCCTTTATTTATTTTTATTTTTTATTTTTACGTTGACACGAAGAATAAGGTGAGTTTTGTAGAATTGAATTGCACAGCTTTACTTCACAGGTCACGTAATGCCTGAAGAGAAAAGTAGTTCACGTTCGTCTTACGGTTCATATAAGTTCGATTAGATTGACTTCTGTCATCCCTCTTTGTTATCAAAATAGCAGATTTGATTGCTTTGAACCCTTATAAAAAATTATCATATTTTGATTTACTTCTTTAAATATTAATCTTCTTATAAAATAGTAAATTTGTATGCTGTTTTCGTGTAATTTCCCTATTTTACTCTTCTTCAGAATTACTGTTTCGAGTTTGTTACGTAATAAAAAAAAAGACATTTTTTAAAATAATGGAGTGAGAGTAAAAGTATAATAACTTAAAATGAAAGCAATTTAAAGTTTTAATGATTCTATATTTTAAAAAGTTTTAATATAAATAAATATTTTTATAAACGTTTATAAACGTTAAAATTATTATTACTATAATCCTGAAAGTTTAATAAAAAAAAATAAAACTTTTTAATAAAATTGTTATTATTAGAAAATTTTAAACCTTTAATAATCCTTAAGAATCCTTTAATCCTCTTTTAATAATCCTAATATTTTTAAGGATTAATAAAGTTGTAAGATATTTAGAAAAAATAAAAGAAATTGGTATTTGTAAAAAAATATATATATAAAATTTCTTTATTTATAATCTATTTTTGTTGTGTATTTATGGGGGTGATGCGTGTGTTTTATTCCTAAAGCCTCTGGGGATAAAATTTAAACTAAAATAAAAGTCTTAAACAACAAATCTATAATTACATTTTATTAATGAATAATTCAATAGCTATCAATTATTTAATTTCTTATTATAATAAAACAAAATGAATGCTCAGTTATCAATCTCTTACGTATACTACTTGATTGAATTGTTCTAGAGGAAAGATCACAGTTGATATTGAATTTGTTCTTGAAGTTTCCTTCTAGATGTATCAAGAACATTTTAGAACATTTGTCTGGCTGGTTAAGGCAGTCTGCAGCCAACACTAATGATTTCAAAAATATGACAGATAAGTGGTGACACGAGAAATAGAATGACTAAGAAAATATTTATTCGTACATTCACTAAGGATACAAAATTACGGTCGTATGCGAGTTTTTCTTGTTTCATGTATTAAAAGATATTAAAGACAATAACCTTTTTAAACATAGTCGCAGAAATATCTTATTGTTTTAAAAGATTATACGTATCTCATGAACTATTCTATCTGAAATAGTGCAGAAACAGCTCTTTAAAAGATCGATGCCAGACAGACATTAATAAAGACCCTTGAAGTATTTTTCAGTTAATGATTATCATTGTTTGAAGCACTGAATTCTATCAAAAGAATTTAAGTGTTCTCAAAGTGCATATACATATAACACTATTTATGTAACTATATCT
>NW_019384646.1:81202-90099 GCF_000671375.1 Centruroides sculpturatus | reverse complement strand
GTTTTAAATTCGAATTTGTTATTGCGTATTGGTTCGATTATAGAACGATTGTAAACGTTTCAGAAAATTGATCAAATTGAAAATAGTTCGTTTGATTTTCGGCAATTCTCTTCAGCGGTAGGTGTTATATAACAATTACTATGGTTATTGAAATATTGGATGTAAATGGGGTTTGCTTGCAAAACCTCCGCTGACGAAGTCGCGGGTAACAGCTAGTCTTGAAATAAATTAGATTACATTAGATATTTCGGCGAAGATTTCGATATCCTATGATTCCTATATTGAGTTCAGTTAGAGGCTAATTTAGATGCCCTATCTTAAATGTTAGTTTTAATTAAAATTTAAATAACACATATAGGTAAACAACATTCGTTAGAAAACAATAAAATTAACATTTTTCTGGATAGAATATTGGAAAAAACAAAAAAATATTAATTATTTAACTACTGTACAAAGTTTAAAAAAATTATTTTATGTAATATAATTAGAAAATATATACTGTACTAAACTTTTAAAGTAAAATGAGAATTCGCATGAACAATTAGATACTTATAAATTAAGAAGAAAGCGTGAATCTTGTTTAATTCACTGAGGATACTGGTAATATATATCACGAAGGGATAAGTCGATTGCGATCGACTGGTAGTATATAATATAGTGATCACAATGCCAGACTGCAATTTTTAATCACATTTTCAACTTATTTAAATTAAAATATATGTTCTCCACCTAAAATTAGCATTGTCTTTCCCCTGTATATAACACTTTTCCTGTTAGCAATCCCCCACATCTTGTCTCAGCTTTCATCTATCTAACTCCGTTTTCGAGATTAAAGAAGGACAGACAGACGGCAGTGGAAATTTATAGTTTTACAATTTTTTTTTCAAATTACATCCCAACAAATATAAGATTCTTTATAAAGTATATACAATTTAAAAGGTAAAATTGCTAAGTTTCGATAAGGATATTATTATATCTTCGTATAGAAGTATAAAGCTTTCATCGAGTAATGCATTTTAATATTTATAGTATGCAATTTATCGTATACGACCATAATTATAATTTATTGAAATAACGAAATTAAAATATTTGAAATTCCATTGTTATTGGTACAAAAGAGACAGTGCCTTACGTTTTCTAAACAGAAAATTCATGAATTCGTTCATTTTATATTTAATTATACTTAATTTCAACTCTTATAAATTACCGTGAAATGGTAGTAACAATCTCCAAGTTAATCCGGTCTGGTTTAAAATTAAAGTTGACTAATTTATTTATACGCAATAACTTCTTTAGTAGTTTCTTCGTATCTCTTTATTTTTCTTCCTCTTTTAATGCTACGATTTTGCCTATATGTTTATATCATTTATTTTAATTTCTGAACAATTACATTTCGTTTTTTTTGTTTTAAAATAAAAACTCTCGTGTAAATAATCTTTAATAACAACGAACGTCATTTCTCTGAATAATATTTCCATCATTCTATAACATTTACGACATGTAACTTGCGTGTAATACGAGATACAGAGAAGTTTATAACATTTTAGAGACTTCATATATCACGTTACACCTCTGTGCTAACACATTTGTGGCTACACGATATGATAATGTTCTTACAAGTCAGATATTTTCGAGTACTCGTTTTTTTTAATTTATTATTTACGTGTATATAATATTGTAAATAAATGAAACATTGATTTCGTTACTGTTTACGTCACACTACCGACGATAAGAACAAACCGCAAAAAACGGAAAAGGAACCGAAAATCATGGCAATAACGGCAGAGAGAAGCGGAAAAAACGGAAAGAAAACGAACAACCGTGAATTATTTACTGTAATGGATTGCGCAGTTGATTTTTCAATTATTAGTGTTTTTATTTTCTTCCTTTTCCTACATTAACATTATGCGCACTCGATGTAATTACGTTAGTAATAGATTAATAAATTAATTAGATTGATTATTTTCTCAAATCTAAGCTGCTAAAATAAATTTTTTAATTTTCATTCGTTACAAGTTCACTACAGTTTTTCTTGTACATTAATATTCCTTTCTGTCTTTCTAACATCAAAAGACTCTTGTGTATAAATGAAAAACGATGTTAAAGATAGGCATATTTTATACGAAAATAAGCAATAATATTAAAAATCAGTAAAATAATTAGCATTTTACAATTGAGAACTACTCAATTAGTATACCATAAACTCAGAAGAGTGCCACAGAACTTCAAAAACAATTATAAAATGCTAATTATTTTACTGATTTTTAATATTATTTATTTATTTTTATGTAAAATACGCATATCTTCAATGTCATTTTTTCACTTATACACTTAAGAGCTTCTTTGATACAACTATGACTTACTGGTGTGCCATCAGATCAAAAAGGGTTGAATAGCAACTTTTTCAATGTAAGAATTTATTATAATAGAGCAGCGAAGATGAAAATAACCTAAATTATTATACAAAATTGATATTATTTCAATTTACTTCAATGTAACTGAATTTTAGAGATGACAAAAAACGGAAAATTGTTAATGTTGTATTAAAAATTATTGGTCTTATCTTAAGGTACTGATTAATGAGTAAATTCTTAAGAAAGCTTTTAAATAAACCCAATTACAATATCTTCAACTAAAAATTTTGTCAAACAGGCAATTTATCCCTTCATTCTATGTGACAGACATGGTTTACTCCTTTAAATATCATCGATCATCAGGAATATTCTTAAATCCAGTTGATCGATAATAAAGTGAATAAGCAAATTGTATTAGTTGTACTGCATTTTAACGTAGTAAACTATTCAGCTTTATTTAAAATTAAAACTATTTAATTTGTATCTTTATAATAAATTCTGGCTTATGACAATTATGAACTAAATATTATTTACTTCTACACAAATCTAATTTTGCCAAAATAGCCACAAGGCAATATCAAAACAGAAATGTTACACGTATCATTTTACTAATTGCAAGAGAATTTTAGACGTCTTCTCTCAATCTCATTTGTCAGTCAGAATATTTAATATTCTAGGAGTAAAATAATAATGTATTATTGATTGTATTAAACTAGTATTACAATAATAATAAACATAATATATCGGCTATTTGTTCAAATTTTATAAATTTGATTTCATTGGTGTTTGACCGAATATTTTGTATTATTCAATTTAATTTTATTTTTATATAATATATTTATTATTGAATAGAAAACGTTGCTTTCTTCCTTATTCTAAAGCCGCATTCAGATTACGCTGACGTTTTGTGTTAACACGCATTATTGCGTGTTGTAGCGTGTTGGAAAAAACCCCTCTCTTGCATCTTTATCAGCTTGTTTATATTATGCTGATGTATCGTCTGCTGACGCATGCTGACGACAGAGGACATCAGTCGTGTGTTACATGTGTTAACATGCATATTAGTGTTTAGATTTTCGTCAGCCGTCAGAAGCATTTTATGCATCGACCTTGCTCTTCAATTAAGTGATTCATCCTCTTCATCGAGTTAATTTAACAGTTGAGTAATATTCATTTACTCACGCAAACATTTTTTTCATAAAAACAAAGCGTCATTAAACCATAAACCCAAGAACAACTTCAGTACTTTTGTAATAAAACTAAAAAAATCAACTGTAACTGTATTAATTGTATGACCTGTGTTGGTGAAACTAAAAGATGTCTTAATATAGGCTATAAAAACATATTAATGCCATCAAATATAATTTAGAAAACTCTGCTGTTGCCAAACACTGCAATCTATATGGATGTGAAATTGATATAAGCATAATAACAACGTTAAAATTCGGAAAAAAAGCACCTATAAACGGAAATATAAACATTCAAAAATTTTAAAAATTAATAAAGATAAAAAAATTAAGATTAATTCGGGTGTTAAAATTGATGAAGGTTGGTACAATTATATCTATAAAAACAAAATATTTTTATAACGTTATTACTCCATCTTGCCAAACCTGTTGTAAAATTTGTAATTGTATCGTATGTTTGTCACCACTTGTTTACCAGTTATTGCCTGTACCACATGTACTTTGTGCCCGCTCTGTAACCTGTATAATGTTACCCTCAAATCTATTGTTTTGCTGTTGTTGTATGTATATATATTTTGTTTGTATAACATTATTTCATAACTGTTAATCTTTCATTCCGTTAATTCATGATTATTTGTATTAAAACGCTTTACGTCATGCCGCCTTGTAATATTCCGAAGACGTTTTACGCCTATCTCCTTTGCACCTATTTAATGTTTACTGCTCATACTGTTATAGCGGTTTGTTTGGTTGGCTTAGTTTATGTATAATTATCCTTTTGTATTAATACCAACTGAAGAAGGACTATTCCAATAGTCCGAAATGCATTTTGGTTTATATTTATGTTGATTACTCATACTCGTGTAATTGTTTTTTACTGTATACCCCTTTACGTTTAATTAAAATTATCAACATAGATTTCTGAGTGTCTGTGTTTATTATCATTGGTGTAATAAGTCCTTATTATTATCTACCTCACATTAGTAGATATTTTAACTTAATTTAATTAAAATATAAAAAATTCTATTCGTAGAATCTACAGCTTTTTTCAGGATTGAACTGACTT
Source organism: Centruroides sculpturatus (assembly GCF_000671375.1). Taxonomy (NCBI): domain Eukaryota; kingdom Metazoa; phylum Arthropoda; class Arachnida; order Scorpiones; family Buthidae; genus Centruroides; species Centruroides sculpturatus. Next base: position 85,492 of record NW_019384646.1, on the reverse strand, counting down.
CTGTATAAAAAATTTATAATTACAATGTAAAGTTTAACAAAATTTCAATGAAAATTTAAAGTTATTTTATAGAATTTTTAAAGAAAATATAAGCATATAATCTCACTTAAATTATTCATCATATTAAATTCCCTAATTGCATTTATGTATTTCACAATTAAATACATCCGGACTATTTTTTAAATAATCAAAATGCTATATAAATTAAAACTCTTACCTTGTAGATGATTTCGCTCAAAAGAGATATGAGAAAGGCTCAATGGTTCAGGTGTGAGGAAGTAGAAAAGGTACAATGTTAAGTCTATGGGACAAATGTTTTGGGGTCCCATCCCCCCTGTTAACTTTATCCCGAGAAATTTTTTTGTGTTTTATAGTGTTATTATTGTAAATATTAGGGTTAATAAATGTACATTTTAGTTATTAAACTACATTGTTTTTGTCACGTTCTCCCAACTCAACCTCATTAATCTCCCCTCCTAAAAGTCCGAGCAACTCCGGGCACATGCAGCTAGTTAAATATTAAAGGTTAAAGCAAAGTATTCACTGTTTTATCATTTAAATAATTTATTCTTTCTTCTTGTTTGTAAAAAACAATAATTTTTTATATTTTAAAATAAACAAAAATATAAAATAAATAAAAGAATAAATAGCTGATATCAAGCCCTAGCATAGGAGAGAACTAGTAGAGCCACTTCACCAGGATATCATATTTTCGAATGCCTTTAAAATATTTTTTTTACAACTTATTCATTTTATTGCATTGAATTAATAAAAAAATATTTTAATAAATTCTTCAAAAAAATAAAATTTGATAGAATTTCTATCCTATTTTGGTTATAAATATGCTAGACCCCAAAGATAGTCCTATGACTGATATTTTATAAGATTACAGTAAAGAAAGGAATAGATAAAAGTAAATAGGAAATAAAATATAAAAAACATATATGTTATATAAATAAACAGACCTTATATAATATATATACATAAAATATAAGGTCTACTTATTTATTCAGGAAAATGTACACTTATCACGCCAATTTGACGTTATTTTTCATTTTAAAACTAAATAAATGTAAAAAATTGATGTCAAATTGATGTAGATACTACCTCAAACAGGAACGTACCATAACAAATTTAAATAAATGGAATACATCAAAATTTAAATACGTTTAATACTTCTGAACTATGCAGTTCACCCCAATTTTACGACGAAATTGTTTCGAGAAAATCATAATTAACACTAGAACAGTAACACAACAATACTAAATGAGTCCTGTAAAAAACTTGTGAGTAGTCCTTCTGTCTTCTTATGTTTGTGGTGATTTTCTATTGTTCTGTCTCCACCACACTAGCAGGGTATGCTGGTTCAATTTTCTTTTCTTGATTTTTATATTCATTTAGATTATTTTTGTACACATTTTCCATTACAATTACGGATAATCCTATACATGTTTTGGTTGTGTTATATAGATTCACACAGTTAATTTAATCAGCCCTTCGAATACAATAATAGTGCAACATGTGTTTAAACATGTGATGTAAGTCAGTATTGGTTATTGAATAAATATAATAAAATTGCAATTTAAATTATCTTTTTTAATTGAGTTTATTAAAACAATTTTCCATAGAATGCTGAAAAAAATAGTAGAAAAGTTATCGAATGTTATATATNAGTGCAAAATACTGTACTGTATATGGGGGTACTGTATATACATAAAATTATTAAATATTTATATTAGTATATAAAATAAAACCTTGATTTAGCACCACTATTTGACACTGAAACTAGTGTTAAATCGAATATAGAGCTAAACTGAGTACGTATAATATGCACTGTTTGAAGTTAATTCTACATACAAATTTACATACAATGTAAAATAGTATATTTAATAATTTACAGATAATGTTTAATTAAAAATTTTTAGCATTTCTTAAGGGTGTGTTAATATTAATTATTATTAATTACAGTGGAAGATATGTTATAAAGAAACAGTAACAATTTTAAAAAATTAATACTCACCTTTCAAATTTAATTCAGCGAGTAAAGTAACTTAAACGAAGATCAAGATATACAATAAAAGCTACGAGATATTCATCTTACCTGCATTAATACTTAAACTACCTTACTGTAGATAAATAATACAGAAAAGAGATTTTATATCAGTTCTTATCTTATTATTTTGGACATGGAAGTGTACTTAATTTAAACTTGGCGTACTTCTGTTTCCTTTGCAAACACTCCCCTCCCCTTTATTTATTTTTATTTTTTATTTTTACGTTGACACGAAGAATAAGGTGAGTTTTGTAGAATTGAATTGCACAGCTTTACTTCACAGGTCACGTAATGCCTGAAGAGAAAAGTAGTTCACGTTCGTCTTACGGTTCATATAAGTTCGATTAGATTGACTTCTGTCATCCCTCTTTGTTATCAAAATAGCAGATTTGATTGCTTTGAACCCTTATAAAAAATTATCATATTTTGATTTACTTCTTTAAATATTAATCTTCTTATAAAATAGTAAATTTGTATGCTGTTTTCGTGTAATTTCCCTATTTTACTCTTCTTCAGAATTACTGTTTCGAGTTTGTTACGTAATAAAAAAAAAGACATTTTTTAAAATAATGGAGTGAGAGTAAAAGTATAATAACTTAAAATGAAAGCAATTTAAAGTTTTAATGATTCTATATTTTAAAAAGTTTTAATATAAATAAATATTTTTATAAACGTTTATAAACGTTAAAATTATTATTACTATAATCCTGAAAGTTTAATAAAAAAAAATAAAACTTTTTAATAAAATTGTTATTATTAGAAAATTTTAAACCTTTAATAATCCTTAAGAATCCTTTAATCCTCTTTTAATAATCCTAATATTTTTAAGGATTAATAAAGTTGTAAGATATTTAGAAAAAATAAAAGAAATTGGTATTTGTAAAAAAATATATATATAAAATTTCTTTATTTATAATCTATTTTTGTTGTGTATTTATGGGGGTGATGCGTGTGTTTTATTCCTAAAGCCTCTGGGGATAAAATTTAAACTAAAATAAAAGTCTTAAACAACAAATCTATAATTACATTTTATTAATGAATAATTCAATAGCTATCAATTATTTAATTTCTTATTATAATAAAACAAAATGAATGCTCAGTTATCAATCTCTTACGTATACTACTTGATTGAATTGTTCTAGAGGAAAGATCACAGTTGATATTGAATTTGTTCTTGAAGTTTCCTTCTAGATGTATCAAGAACATTTTAGAACATTTGTCTGGCTGGTTAAGGCAGTCTGCAGCCAACACTAATGATTTCAAAAATATGACAGATAAGTGGTGACACGAGAAATAGAATGACTAAGAAAATATTTATTCGTACATTCACTAAGGATACAAAATTACGGTCGTATGCGAGTTTTTCTTGTTTCATGTATTAAAAGATATTAAAGACAATAACCTTTTTAAACATAGTCGCAGAAATATCTTATTGTTTTAAAAGATTATACGTATCTCATGAACTATTCTATCTGAAATAGTGCAGAAACAGCTCTTTAAAAGATCGATGCCAGACAGACATTAATAAAGACCCTTGAAGTATTTTTCAGTTAATGATTATCATTGTTTGAAGCACTGAATTCTATCAAAAGAATTTAAGTGTTCTCAAAGTGCATATACATATAACACTATTTATGTAAGTACATTACCACTCAGTAGTTTCAGATGTCCATATACAACACTTGAGAAAGAATTTTTAAAAAAAATTATATGAAATTTGCTCGTAATAAAAATATTAATAAAATAAAAACAATATAAAATATTAAATTTATTAATTTGAATTTTATTTAATAATAAATAGCAATAGTTTAGTTCACAGTCTTTTCTATATACGATTACATTTAAGTAGATATTATCAAGATTTGCAATTTGAAATGCGATCTGAAATGCAATTTGTTTGCATTTCAGAAAAAGGCACGTTTGAACATAGTGATTTACTGATGCGGGTTGAAAGCGCATTCAAAGATTTTACGAATTTTCACGAAATCTCAGAATATAAAATGGCTTAAAATATCGAGGCTAGAATCTAAAATTTTACATTTGTTTTTTTCTTCATAGAGAATTCAACAGATTCTTTCCCCCTCTCGGAATGGTAATGGCGATTCTCTCTCCCTCTCTCTTCGGATGTAGTCTCTATAATAAATATGGAATTATGAACCATATGCCACACTCGTTCAGAATGTTTTGAGATATCACAGATCTTAAAGAAATCTCAAAATTATAGATTTTATTTATTG
>NW_019384646.1:45443-76097 GCF_000671375.1 Centruroides sculpturatus | reverse complement strand
TTAAAATATATGTTCTCCACCTAAAATTAGCATTGTCTTTCCCCTGTATATAACACTTTTCCTGTTAGCAATCCCCCACATCTTGTCTCAGCTTTCATCTATCTAACTCCGTTTTCGAGATTAAAGAAGGACAGACAGACGGCAGTGGAAATTTATAGTTTTACAATTTTTTTTTCAAATTACATCCCAACAAATATAAGATTCTTTATAAAGTATATACAATTTAAAAGGTAAAATTGCTAAGTTTCGATAAGGATATTATTATATCTTCGTATAGAAGTATAAAGCTTTCATCGAGTAATGCATTTTAATATTTATAGTATGCAATTTATCGTATACGACCATAATTATAATTTATTGAAATAACGAAATTAAAATATTTGAAATTCCATTGTTATTGGTACAAAAGAGACAGTGCCTTACGTTTTCTAAACAGAAAATTCATGAATTCGTTCATTTTATATTTAATTATACTTAATTTCAACTCTTATAAATTACCGTGAAATGGTAGTAACAATCTCCAAGTTAATCCGGTCTGGTTTAAAATTAAAGTTGACTAATTTATTTATACGCAATAACTTCTTTAGTAGTTTCTTCGTATCTCTTTATTTTTCTTCCTCTTTTAATGCTACGATTTTGCCTATATGTTTATATCATTTATTTTAATTTCTGAACAATTACATTTCGTTTTTTTTGTTTTAAAATAAAAACTCTCGTGTAAATAATCTTTAATAACAACGAACGTCATTTCTCTGAATAATATTTCCATCATTCTATAACATTTACGACATGTAACTTGCGTGTAATACGAGATACAGAGAAGTTTATAACATTTTAGAGACTTCATATATCACGTTACACCTCTGTGCTAACACATTTGTGGCTACACGATATGATAATGTTCTTACAAGTCAGATATTTTCGAGTACTCGTTTTTTTTAATTTATTATTTACGTGTATATAATATTGTAAATAAATGAAACATTGATTTCGTTACTGTTTACGTCACACTACCGACGATAAGAACAAACCGCAAAAAACGGAAAAGGAACCGAAAATCATGGCAATAACGGCAGAGAGAAGCGGAAAAAACGGAAAGAAAACGAACAACCGTGAATTATTTACTGTAATGGATTGCGCAGTTGATTTTTCAATTATTAGTGTTTTTATTTTCTTCCTTTTCCTACATTAACATTATGCGCACTCGATGTAATTACGTTAGTAATAGATTAATAAATTAATTAGATTGATTATTTTCTCAAATCTAAGCTGCTAAAATAAATTTTTTAATTTTCATTCGTTACAAGTTCACTACAGTTTTTCTTGTACATTAATATTCCTTTCTGTCTTTCTAACATCAAAAGACTCTTGTGTATAAATGAAAAACGATGTTAAAGATAGGCATATTTTATACGAAAATAAGCAATAATATTAAAAATCAATAAAATAATTAGCATTTTACAATTGAGAACTACTCAATTAGTATACCATAAACTCAGAAGAGTGCCACAGAACTTCAAAAACAATTATAAAATGCTAATTATTTTACTGATTTTTAATATTATTTATTTATTTTTATGTAAAATACGCATATCTTCAATGTCATTTTTTCACTTATACACTTAAGAGCTTCTTTGATACAACTATGACTTACTGGTGTGCCATCAGATCAAAAAGGGTTGAATAGCAACTTTTTCAATGTAAGAATTTATTATAATAGAGCAGCGAAGATGAAAATAACCTAAATTATTATACAAAATTGATATTATTTCAATTTACTTCAATGTAACTGAATTTTAGAGATGACAAAAAACGGAAAATTGTTAATGTTGTATTAAAAATTATTGGTCTTATCTTAAGGTACTGATTAATGAGTAAATTCTTAAGAAAGCTTTTAAATAAACCCAATTACAATATCTTCAACTAAAAATTTTGTCAAACAGGCAATTTATCCCTTCATTCTATGTGACAGACATGGTTTACTCCTTTAAATATCATCGATCATCAGGAATATTCTTAAATCCAGTTGAACGATAATAAAGTGAATAAGCAAATTGTATTAGTTGTACTGCATTTTAACGTAGTAAACTATTCAGCTTTATTTAAAATTAAAACTATTTAATTTGTATCTTTATAATAAATTCTGGCTTATGACAATTATGAACTAAATATTATTTATTTCTACACAAATCTAATTTTGCCAAAATAGCCACAAGGCAATATCAAAACAGAAATGTTACACGTATCATTTTACTAATTGCAAGAGAATTTTAGACGTCTTCTCTCAATCTCATTTGTCAGTCAGAATATTTAATATTCTAGGAGTAAAATAATAATGTATTATTGATTGTATTAAACTAGTATTACAATAATAATAAACATAATATATCGGCTATTTGTTCAAATTTTATAAATTTGATTTCATTGGTGTTTGACCGAATATTTTGTATTATTCAATTTAATTTTATTTTTATATAATATATTTATTATTGAATAGAAAACGTTGCTTTCTTCCTTATTCTAAAGCCGCATTCAGATTACGCTGACGTTTTGTGTTAACACGCATTATTGCGTGTTGTAGCGTGTTGGAAAAAACCCCTCTCTTGCATCTTTATCAGCTTGTTTATATTATGCTGATGTATCGTCTGCTGACGCATGCTGACGACAGAGGACATCAGTCGTGTGTTACATGTGTTAACATGCATATTAGTGTTTAGATTTTCGTCAGCCGTCAGAAGCATTTTATGCATCGACCTTGCTCTTCAATTAAGTGATTCATCCTCTTCATCGAGTTAATTTAACAGTTGAGTAATATTCATTTACTCACGCAAACATTTTTTTCATAAAAACAAAGCGTCATTAAACCATAAACCCAAGAACAACTTCAGTACTTTTGTAATAAAACTAAAAAAATCAACTGTAACTGTATTAATTGTATGACCTGTGTTGGTGAAACTAAAAGATGTCTTAATATAGGCTATAAAAACATATTAATGCCATCAAATATAATTTAGAAAACTCTGTTGTTGCCAAACACTGCAATCTATATGGATGTGAAATTGATATAAGCATAATAACAACGTTAAAATTCGGAAAAAAAGCACCTATAAACGGAAATATAAACATTCAAAAATTTTAAAAATTAATAAAGATAAAAAAATTAAGATTAATTCGGGTGTTAAAATTGATGAAGGTTGGTACAATTATATCTATAAAAACAAAATATTTTTATAACGTTATTACTCCATCTTGCCAAACCTGTTGTAAAATTTGTAATTGTATCGTATGTTTGTCACCACTTGTTTACCAGTTATTGCCTGTACCACATGTACTTTGTGCCCGCTCTGTAACCTGTATAATGTTACCCTCAAATCTATTGTTTTGCTGTTGTTGTATGTATATATATTTTGTTTGTATAACATTATTTCATAACTGTTAATCTTTCATTCCGTTAATTCATGATTATTTGTATTAAAACGCTTTACGTCATGCCGCCTTGTAATATTCCGAAGACGTTTTACGCCTATCTCCTTTGCACCTATTTAATGTTTACTGCTCATACTGTTATAGCGGTTTGTTTGGTTGGCTTAGTTTATGTATAATTATCCTTTTGTATTAATACCAACTGAAGAAGGACTATTCCAATAGTCCGAAATGCATTTTGGTTTATATTTATGTTGATTACTCATACTCGTGTAATTGTTTTTTACTGTATACCCCTTTACGTTTAATTAAAATTATCAACATAGATTTCTGAGTGTCTGTGTTTATTATCATTGGTGTAATAAGTCCTTATTATTATCTACCTCACATTAGTAGATATTTTAACTTAATTTAATTAAAATATAAAAAATTCTATTCGTAGAATCTACAGCTTTTTTCAGGATTGAACTGACTTCTGTATAAAAAATTTATAATTACAATGTAAAGTTTAACAAAATTTCAATGAAAATTTAAAGTTATTTTATAGAATTTTTAAAGAAAATATAAGCATATAATCTCACTTAAATTATTCATCATATTAAATTCCCTAATTGCATTTATGTATTTCACAATTAAATACATCCGGACTATTTTTTAAATAATCAAAATGCTATATAAATTAAAACTCTTACCTTGTAGATGATTTCGCTCAAAAGAGATATGAGAAAGGCTCAATGGTTCAGGTGTGAGGAAGTAGAAAAGGTACAATGTTAAGTCTATGGGACAAATGTTTTGGGGTCCCATCCCCCCTGTTAACTTTATCCCGAGAAATTTTTTTGTGTTTTATAGTGTTATTATTGTAAATATTAGGGTTAATAAATGTACATTTTAGTTATTAAACTACATTGTTTTTGTCACGTTCTCCCAACTCAACCTCATTAATCTCCCCTCCTAAAAGTCCGAGCAACTCCGGGCACATGCAGCTAGTTAAATATTAAAGGTTAAAGCAAAGTATTCACTGTTTTATCATTTAAATAATTTATTCTTTCTTCTTGTTTGTAAAAAACAATAATTTTTTATATTTTAAAATAAACAAAAATATAAAATAAATAAAAGAATAAATAGCTGATATCAAGCCCTAGCATAGGAGAGAACTAGTAGAGCCACTTCACCAGGATATCATATTTTCGAATGCCTTTAAAATATTTTTTTTACAACTTATTCATTTTATTGCATTGAATTAATAAAAAAATATTTTAATAAATTCTTCAAAAAAATAAAATTTGATAGAATTTCTATCCTATTTTGGTTATAAATATGCTAGACCCCAAAGATAGTCCTATGACTGATATTTTATAAGATTACAGTAAAGAAAGGAATAGATAAAAGTAAATAGGAAATAAAATATAAAAAACATATATGTTATATAAATAAACAGACCTTATATAATATATATACATAAAATATAAGGTCTACTTATTTATTCAGGAAAATGTACACTTATCACGCCAATTTGACGTTATTTTTCATTTTAAAACTAAATAAATGTAAAAAATTGATGTCAAATTGATGTAGATACTACCTCAAACAGGAACGTACCATAACAAATTTAAATAAATGGAATACATCAAAATTTAAATACGTTTAATACTTCTGAACTATGCAGTTCACCCCAATTTTACGACGAAATTGTTTCGAGAAAATCATAATTAACACTAGAACAGTAACACAACAATACTAAATGAGTCCTGTAAAAAACTAATGAGTAGTCCTTCTGTCTTCTTATGTTTGTGGTGACTTTCTATTATTCTGTCTCCACCACACTAGTAGGGTATGCTGGTTCAATTTTCTTTCCTTGATTTTTATATTCATTTAGATTATTTTTGTACACATTTTCCATTACAATTACGGATAATCCTATATATGTTTTGGTCGTGTTATATAGATTCACACAGTTAATTTAATCAGCCCTTCGAATACAATAATAGTGCAACATGTGTTTAAACATGTGATGTAAGTCAGTATTGGTTATTGAATAAATATAATAAAATTGCAATTTAAATTATCTTTTTTAATTGAGTTTATTAAAACAATTTTCCATAGAATGCTGAAAAAAATAGTAGAAAAGTTATCGAATGTTATATATTTATATACGAAATTATAGATAATAATAAAATATTTTTTCTGTAATTTTAAAAAATTATTAAATGAAATTCACTACATTCACTTTTAATATTGTTGAAGGAAATTACATATTAAATTTCGTATTTTTAGTCAAATCGAATCTTTATTTTTGATGTAGATTTGATGTATAAATTGACTCTAAATTTAATAAAATTCAAGATTTTATGAATCACTCAATAACTTATGTAAAATAATTTTTAATTTTGAATTTCTTTTGTATAAGGAATGATATTCGTGATGCAAATTTATTACCTACATATTTAGATTAAGAATAATTCAATAATAAAAGAAAAAATAGATGAAAACTGTAAAGGAAAATTAAGATATATGATTATTGAGGAACAGAGAAAATTTAATTCTTCCTTTGTTATCGTAATCATATCGTAAGAATTTGCGTAAATTTACATGCAGATTCTTATAATATGATCAGAGTAACATATATGCAAATAGTGCAAGAATAGCGAAGCTTCAATTTTACGGCCCATCCGGGTCGGGTCATACGTTTTCAGAAAGGTTTTCACCCGTTCTTCATCACTCTACACTCCTTATTGTGGATCTAACGAACCCACGATGAGTTTGCAAAGCTCTTCTTAGTGTTCAAAGTTAAAATTTAAAAATAAATTAATGATAATCATATTCTAAATATTTCGATAATAAACTTATAATTATTTAAAGTGTGCAACTTTCTTCAATTTTCACAAATTTCTTTTATAAAAACACGTGGAAAACGTAATGTAGAAAGAAAAATATTTCAAAATAGTAAAATGTCAACGTAATGAAAACACTTGAGAATATTCTTACTGTTCTTCTTCGAAAATATAGAAACATTATTGGCATGTTTTGTTATATAATGTCATTGTTATACTGTATAATATTTTATATTAGCAACTACATGTTATATTTTCGTATTAAGTGTTCATTATATCAAGCAATTAAAAGTAATTTTTGTTTCATGTTTATAATAATTTATATTTACCAAACTGATCAAATGATTCTTTTATAAAGACTAAAACTAAATAAAATTCATATTTTAAAGATATTTTCTGTTTAGTTTTGCCTTAAAAATTTACGTAAATATCGAAATTTTTGTCATATATATTCAATAAAAACTTACAAAAAATCAAGAATAATTTTTTTCCCTAACAACAGACAAGTTGAAGAAACTATTTAAGATTTCATATTAAGAATTCCCTCCACGACAAAGAAAATTAGGAAATTTTTTTTAATATTAAAACTTATAAAAAGAAACTTTAGTTTTCATAAATGTATTTTTTTAGTTTTTAACTTTATGTTCAAGAAATAAAAAATATGTTTTATTTTTCTGCTAATGTCTGAGATAGAACTTTTTTTTAGATGTTCTAAATCCTTTTCATTGGATTTGTAGTCATGTCTCATAGTACATCTCCAAATATAGTATTTAAATTTTCGTTTATATTTCGAATTTAGATATTAAAAATTGTTTTAAAATTCCAAATGTGGATTAAAACCCAAAGATTTCATCTGTTTAACTAAAGTGAATCTTATAATAGATATGAATATTAGCTGAATGAATTCAATAAAAATAAACATTTTATATAGATTATTTCAAATGATTTCTCTTTTCTTGGTATTCTTGTTTTAGAAGTCGAATTTATTCCAGATTAAAATTCAAAAAATTAACCTTTTAAAATTTATTTATAGGAATTCTGCATAAACTCGATTATTACAATGTAATTAAGGTGATTTTAACTGATTTGAGGGATCGACCACTTTTAAACTACTATTTCATCCCTCTATAATGCTCTCTGTACTCTGTCTCACAAACCCACCTCAAAATCACGTAATGTCTCCCACTGTTAAGATCTATCCTAATAATTTCACTAATAAATAATACAAAGTACAATATTACGTAAACACTCAATGTATTGTAACGTATGGTAACGATTACCTGTATACCTACCCATCCATAGCTGCGTTACGTAATTTTTGGCTTCTCCTAAGCTAGGGATGGGCAACCCTTGGTACGTATGCCACTTCGTTGCACGCCAACGAATTTTTTCTGGCACGCAACCCAAGGCTCAACTTAAAAAAAATAAATTTCCGACATCTTTTTATATACTTTTTAGTGTTTCGTAAAGAATTTATTTGGTTTCTTAAGTGTTTTGATTATTTTAGAAAGTTCTTTCAATGCTTAAGAAACCGAATGATAATATGCTCCCAAAATTTCTATTGGCACATGAGAAAATTTTCATTACATTGCCATGTGTCACGTTGTCGTATATGAATGAAACCAAATCGAACTTTTTTAATGAAAAGAAAAATGATTTATTAATTCGACGTTGAGATAAAAAGGAGCAATTTAAATCAGTTTAAATTTAAAATACAGTAAGTTATTAAGAAATTCTTTATTAGAAAACTATTAACAAATTAACCTCTGTGTTACATCAACTTAAAATGCCAGAATGTGAAATGAAATAAAAGACCTCAAGCGAAATCTTGTGATCATATTTTAAAATAGAACGATTCATTTCTTTTTCTGACTTATATGTAAAAATATATATTAAGTTTTCGGATGGTACAAATTAGTTTAGGCATTCATTAATATCTTAAGTAGCATACAATGGACATAATTCAAATTACGTTGACTTAAAACATAAAGTATATTTAATTTAATTCAAATATTAAATAAATTTTACAATAAAATTTACGTGTATGAACTACAAGTGAAAATGATTCAACAAAATATTCTACTTCTATTCATATTTCAATAAATATACAGTAATTCCATTTGGAAAAACTAAATTAGCACTTTGTTTAAAGAATAGCCAAAAACTATAAGTAATAATTAATATTTGAAGTGATATAATTATAATAAAGAATTGTGTTTAAAAAATAAGGCATATTTAGAGTTACAAGTTAATAACAACCAAAATAAATATAAAATATATTACTGGATGTCTAACATCAATGCAACATCAAAAAATAAAAACGGAGATTAGAAATAAATTTTGATAATTTCGAGAAAATAATTTTAATAACTATATCTAGTAAAACTATAATTGTAGATAATAATAACTTCGATAAATTTTTCAAAAAAAAAAAAAAATGAAATTGTTGGGTTAGATAGATGACCTGCACGACTCTTCTGTTATCAGGAAAAGTATGATGTACAGGGGCAAGCCACTACTAATTTGAGGTGGAGAGCATATATTTTAAATTAAAAAAATTAAAAATACGAGTAATTTTAATCTTAAAATAATTGTGTTTTAGCTTTGTACACATTTCTCAGTTTTACTTCATACAATTTTTCTGTCTTGATCATCGATTCTTACTTCAGTTGACTTTTTTTATTTACGTCTAATCTATCTGCAACTCAACTGCATAATTTTTTCATTTATTAACATTATATTTTCAAAATGATTACTCATTCCAAAAGGAAAGTTAATGCTAAACTTTTACCTTTATCGTAATTATTTACTAATCAAAAGGATGCACTGAATGTATAATTATATATTTTCAATGGAATTTGTAAGTCAACGTTGGAAAATGAAAATACATATTAATAATAAATTTTCTTTTGATAAAAATTTTCAAATAGTTGCAAGTTAAAATATAAAGAATAAATTTTTTATAAAATCATTTTATAATATTGTTATAAAGTTTTGAATGTACATACTGTTGTTTAGTAAAAATTTTCGAATTTATAAGAAAATTGAATGAATTTTTTAGATGGAAATTCTGATGAAAATATTATAAAGTTATTCTCTTTTATATTTATTTGTACATATATAAATTGCTGAATAAAATAAAATGAATATAGATAGATTCGGGGAAGTGTTCCATCAATAAAGAAATGTTTTCAACTCTTTTAAAAAGAAAATGAATTGTTTACATTACTAAAAAATTGAATTTTATCATATTTTATAAAAAATTACAAATTATATTTAGCAATTAAGAATAAAATTCTAATTGAAATCGTCACAATTTCGGGCTGTAATTTTCCTTACCTAAAATTGAAGGGAAAAACTTTAAAAAAGGAAATGGTGTGTAATATGATTATCCTTCGTTAGCGTATGTAAACAAAGCAAAAGTAAATAAATTTACTAAATTACCAATTTTAAATTTTTCGAACTTTTCATCCCTCATCAGAAGAAACTTTAATTTATTTTAAATTTTTATCATATATTTTTACATAATAAACTAAATTTTGACAACCTTTTTATATTCGAAACCAGAGCTAACTCTTTTAACTGAGCTGAGAATAAAATCGTGGAAAATAATAATAAAAAAAAGCTTGTTTTCATATTTTCTTACATACAAATATATATTTTATATATAAATTCATATATTATTTCAGTTTAAAATAATAAACTTAATTATTCTACGGAACTGACAATAATTAATTATATTTCCTTTGTCTATAGAATTTACTATTAAGAACTTTAGTAGTTAAAGATAAAATATACATTAATACATATTCATTTTGCATTATAAATTAGTAGGGATCTGGTGTGTCAACTCGCCATGTAACTTTCTCTAATAACGTACGATTAGGAGTTGATATAAATGTAATACTAAATGGAGTTCCTTATAATAAGGATAAAATTTATTTGGAAAATTCAATTCATTTTGTAAATATTTAAAAAAGAAAGCTGAATGTAAGACGTTGCGAAGCTACAGAAAGAACTAAAGTGTTAATAATTTCTGTTTATAGAATTAAATCTACATTTGTTATACAAATATATTAAAATTTTAATAAAAATTTCTTATAAACAACATTTTATAAAATTATTATTATTTTATTAAAAAAATTAATTCTAAATATACTCATTGAGAAAAAGTTAGGCACTTAGAGGCACTTAGATAGAATCGTCTGATTATTGCAAAACTCGGCATAAGTATGGTCCAGTTGCATGCCAATTAATGCCATCAGAATGCATTAAAATCTCTGCACCAAGAGGTTATAAAAGAGAAACTCACTACGTTTGAAATTTCAGTGTACCCATAGAGCGCCAGTCACACGTTTACGACGCAGTCAAAGACATTACTCTATCTTGTATGACAGTTCCTGAATGTAACTAAATGTAGCCAAATGTCTTTCATTGACGACACAGCGGTATATTCAGGAAATCTGCACATTCACGTGTTGCTATTCTTGTTAGGACTGCAAACAGCCATTTTGCAACAAAATAATTCTCGGCCGCACGTAACAGATTTTCCAGGAGAGTCTACGTCACGTTGTCACACTTCCTTGACCTATTTAATCTCCAGATTTGTCGCCCTTTGAGCATTTGTGGAACCAGATGAAACGCTAGCTTCGGCCATGTACTAATATGAGGGATCTAGAGCAGTAATTGTAACAT
Source organism: Centruroides sculpturatus (assembly GCF_000671375.1). Classification (NCBI taxonomy): domain Eukaryota; kingdom Metazoa; phylum Arthropoda; class Arachnida; order Scorpiones; family Buthidae; genus Centruroides; species Centruroides sculpturatus. Next base: position 65,148 of record NW_019384646.1, on the reverse strand, counting down.
CTATGGGTAAATCTGTCATAGGATATCGTATAATGCTTATGTTATATGCCTGCATGCCTGCCTGACCTTTATAATAATGATGATAAATGACATCGAGCAACCTTTATAAACCTCCTTTTTGCCTACATATAGGCAGGAAAAAAAGGTCCTACAAAGTACAAAAAAGAATATATAGTGGTTATTTTAATATTAAATTTGTTACTAAGTAACGAATCATATAAAATAAATAAATTCAATCAATATAAATATACATTTATCAGCATATAAAATACTTAAACAGTATACTGAATAAATATAATATAATGGAGATATATTGACTTTACTGTTCATTGATTCCTTGTTAAATAGGAATTAAATAGTAATAAAGATAAACAACTAGCCCGACTTCTTCAGCACAGATTAATGCTGATAAAACAAAATAGTGATGAAATTTTATGTGATATTATTTACACTGAACAGTCTTATTTTTTCAAGTCCTTTACAATATTGCTTTAGCAATTGCAGGAGACGGTGGAGTTGTCTAATATTTCATGAGACCACACTATAAAGTTTAATAAGTATTTGAAGTAACTTTATTTTATTTATCTATTTGTATTGCAGAAAACAAAACAATCATGCTGAAATATATATTAGCTCCTTATAATTTTGAACAGTCTAATTTATATGTTAAATATGATAGTGTACTGTAATTATCACAATTGTGCCATTCTTTATACAAAAATAACGATTAATTTTAATTAATTACAGTATTATTATAATAATAAAAATAGTTTACTTATTAGTCTACTAAAATTATATTTTAAATTTAAGTTAAAGTTAAATGATCGCTTTGCTTTCTTGTATAATATACTATTAATATCGGTTTGTTTCATTATAATTTAAGTTTATTAAGAATAAACACGATAATCATAACTGAGAATTAAATCTTAAATATTTGATGCCTTTCATTATACATATTTTCAATTACAATAAACTTTGATACAAACCCAAGGAAATATTTACCAGAGGTTAATAATTCCGATTCATTCTAACATTCAGAATATGTAATTTAATTTTTAAATAATAACAAATTTACAAAAGGACTAATTACAAATTTATTAGATTACATTGAAGATATCTTTGGTGAGTCGTTTCTTCATGTAGATAATCGAGACTTTTCTGATTTCTTTCTCTGTCTACAACAGTCCTTATTATATTTTCAAGTCATGAGTTGGTTAACTTTTTAATTTGGTTCATTCATCTTGAAGTAGATCCTATACTCTAGGATTCTTAATTCTACCGTGAATGATTTATCTTTTCTACATTGTCATCTTCTAGTAACGTGACCAAAATATTTTAAAATTCTTCTCTCAAAAAGTATTCTTCTATTTAAGTTCTTCCTAATGGAAATTTCTTTGCGTTTTATAATCTAAAAAACTCAATGAATCGTCCTACTATATTACAATTTAAATTAATCTGGTCTGTTTTCCTTTGTCATAATCTCTATCAAGCTATCACAATGATGATAATTGACATTAAATAAATAAATATTTTATCACTCATTTTGTAATCGTATATAATTCAATATCTAACCATTATTCTTTTCATAAGTTAATTATTGTCATTATTTTTAATTAAAATTTTGGCTTCTACTGACATAATTGTTTTATCCCTATGTAATGTATCACATTTCTGGTTAATTACAGCAAGTCGATAAGATAATCATCTATCTATACCGAATTAACACTACGTTCATTTTTATAAAATCATTTTATGCATTTTTGACATTATTTCTGATGCTTAACATCCAAAATTGCTTCTTACTGCTGTTTTATTTGCTAGTGAAGAGGTTCGGACAAAGAAAAAAAAATTCACCAACGAGTTGTGTAACTTTCCAGGCATGAGTTAAAATTGCGTGTGGTGCCATCTAATATCAGATTTCATTACAAAAATTTTTTTATATTATTAATTATTATAAAATGGCAATAAGCTTAATTAATTTTGAGGATATAGGTGCGTTTTATAAAAAATTGTAAATGCTAATAACGAATTAAGTCCGACCTCACTCGAGATATTAAACATGACCTTCTCTATCTCTCCTTCCTCTTGACCTTTAATCACCAAGATATACTGTAATAGCATTAACGCCTCTAATACACAATCTCCCTGCAAAATTTCAGACATTTTAGACAAAAAACAAGTTTTTTTAAGCTTTAGATAAGTAAAGAAAATCATATCCCCCTTACACACACACACACACACCCTCTCTACGTCCATATATACAGAAAAAAAATCTCTAAATTATTTTGTATTTCTCGACGTTTCAAGGGCTCCTGAGTCCAATAATATAAAAACCTTGGGGTCATTTTTTGATCGATCACCATACTTTTCTTCTGTTATATATAACAAGAAATTTACTCTTATAATCTAAAGTAGTTAAAGATAAAATATACATTAATACATATTCATTTTGCATTATAAATTAGTAGGGATCTGGTGTGTCAACTCGCCATGTAACTTTCTCTAATAACGTACGATTAGGAGTTGATATAAATGTAATACTAAATGGAGTTCCTTATAATAAGGATAAAATTTATTTGGAAAATTCAATTCATTTTGTAAATATTTAAAAAAGAAAGCTGAATGTAAGACGTTGCCTAAGTATGGTCCAGTTGCATGCCAATTAATGCCATCAGAATGCATTAAAATCTCTGCACCAAGAGGTTATAAAAGAGAAACTCACTACGTTTGAAATTTCAGTGTACCCATAGAGCGCCAGTCACACGTTTACGACGCAGTCAAAGACATTACTCTATCTTGTATGACAGTTCCTGAATGTAACTAAATGTAGCCAAATGTCTCTCATTAACGACACAGCGGTATATTCAGGAAATCTGCACATTCACGTGTTGCTATTCTTGTTAGGACTGCAAACAGCCATTTTGCAACAAAATAATTCTCGGCCGCACGTAACAGATTTTCCAGGAGAGTCTACGTCACGTTGTCACACTTCCTTNATAAATACTAGAAAGACCAGAAAATAATATTTAAAAAATAATTAAATAGAAAATAAAATAAGGAAATAAAAAAAAATGTTTAACAGAGGAACTAAGCAATATAATTTCATTTTTAATTGTGTTGAATATGAATATTATTTTTTTTTTTTCAGCACATAAGATACAATAAGTCAGTTTCTAGCAAGTTTACTTTAAAGAAGAAATTAAAATTGCAAGACGTGACGTATGAATGAATGGTTTACAAGTCTTACAAGTGGAATTGTTTATTAGGGTGCAGGAGAAAGATCTGTGAGCTCTCTAAATATAAAAGTTGTAGAAAAAACAGCTTGGCTCTAGAAGAAAGAGGAAATAAAAATATATATTAAGCATTACAGTGGCCTCTCAATATAGAAAACTTTCAAAAAACTGAGCAAAATTATTTACTTCATCGAGGGTTCATTACACACGTAAAGAGTGGCAAGGATAAAGAAAATTATTCACTATATCAAGATTCCACATTAAGTTATGTAAATGCTACATAAACATATGTAACGTATTAAAATATGATATTCAATAGATTTCATGCTTCAAAATTTAAGAAAATTATTGTATAAATCTATAATCATATACAGAGTTTGGTCTTGTTCACAGCGTATTTCAAAGCACATATTGTAAATGAACAACTTTACTTATTATATTCAGTCCAGTGCCAAATAGTAGTAGAATCGTAATTCTTCTACGACTTGCAATTTATAAGATCCTGATACAAGATTCTAATTAACGTAGGCAAGAAACTTTTTAATATATTGTCAGTGTTTTAAGTTAAATGCTGAGAATTGTTACTTTTTTCCATTTGTTTAATTAGTTTATAGAAATGATACTGTTAAGATTACTGACACAATTAAAACAAAATTCGATGGCTTAAAAGTCAGTTAACTTAGTCCATTTTCTTATTATAAAAGATTTGAACAGATTTGAATAAATTCAAATAATAGAGTGCAGTCGTTCTAAATTGGTTTAAACTGTTTTTACTTGTTAGAATAATCTTAAAAAGTATATCAAGGTTAACTTATTTTTGAGCCATTTCATGTATTAATTTCAACACACTTGAAACAGTTTCACAGTTTCAAGTGTGTTTTTCACAGTTTCAATATCTCAAAACTAATCTTCTAATTCAAAGGAATACCTTCTTTGGGGATTTATCTAACTTAATATCACAAGTAAACTCTATAAAAGATCTTGAATGAACTGTTACTTATAAATAAAAATACTTTTATCGAAGAACTTTATTAAGTTTTTTTTATATATAAATTTATTATTTCCAACAAACTCTTCTCATTTTCTGATAAGAATTTCTTGAAAATAATGAACAGACTTAATTATATACAATTTGATTTAATTATTTAATTAAGGAAGTACTTAATAATATTACTATTTTTTATAATATGTTACATCAAGTTTCAGTTTTATTTATTCTTTCTTCACATAAAACAATAATTTTCCTGGCATAATAAATTCATGAAAATTTTATTCAGAAAAAAAAATAATTTCTTAAGAAATAACCTATTTATTTTTTAATTATAATGAATATCATAATTTTTTTTAAAGTTATAAATATGCTCATTAAAATATGAACATATTAAAAATGGAATTTTAGATCCAATATTTGTTGATAACAGTAATATTATTTTGAATTAAGTTGAATTCTTACTAGTAGTTTTTATTTAAATATTTGAATTTTAATATTAGATATATAAAATATAAAAATTTCATTATTATATGAATGTAATGTAATATTATTTATTATTTTAATACATGTACCTACTTACTCTCTCTCTTTATCTCTCTATCTCTCTCTCTCACACATACACACATATATATATATATAGAGAGAGAGGGGGAAAGACTATCAGGGGTGGCCAAATCTTCTCACAATAGGAGCCACATACAGCTTATTAAAAATATTAGAATTAATATATATAATAAATAAAATACCGTTTTAATATAAAATACGGCTGACGTATTTCTAATAAGTTGTATGTGGCTCCTGTTATGAGAAGGTTTGGCCACCCCTAATATGTATTTTATTATAGGAATTAATGGAGAAATGTTTGCATTATTACATAAATCGATTCATGAGGAGAATAGAATATAAACAATTTTATTATTATGAAAACTACAACAATGATATATAAATGTTTAATTTGAACCATAAATAATCTTTTATTTTAAAATTTCATATGAATTGAGACAAAACAAATCAAAATTATCATTGTAGTTATGGGCAATGAAATTTTTATCATAAATTTAAAATATAATTGATTATTATATGAAGAAAATAATCTTAAAATATGATATTCTTTAGATTTTAAGCTCTGGATGGATGTTCAATATTGGATTAGTTTTGGATTAGTTTGAAATACAGTCGACCCCCTATAACACTGTTGATAATTCTGTTTTATATGAATTCCACGTTGTACGAGTCACTTAGATTTTACAAATATGTGTGCTGGGCTGTGAACGGCTCACGTAAAATCTAAGTGACTCGTACAACGTGGAATTCATATAAAACGTAATTATCAACAGTTATATTGGAGTCGACTGTATATAGTTTATTGGCACAAGGGCTCCTTGGTCCAAGCTGCGCCTAGCCAATTGTCAATTAAGAATAATATTCTTTTATTTATTTGTCATTATGTATATAGGAAATTATGGGTCTATATGGGAAATGCAACTGTAAATATACATTTACAGTTATATTTTCCAGTATAAGAGTTTAGCGATGTGCTAGATAATGAATATATACCTCTCCCCCACCTCAACTAAGAACAAAAATTCTTTGATATTTTTAGATTATTGAAAAATCTTTTAAATTCGAATATCACGTTATACGATGCCGTGTGACGTTATTATAAATTATAACATATTACATTCTACTTCGTAATGAACACGAAACCATTTTCTTTCGTATATTTAGACTAATAAACATCTGCTTCAGGCTATTATTCAATTATTCTTCTTGCTTTGCTATTTGAAATGTGTTGTAAACATTCAAAAATTTCTTGTTATTTTACTTTCAAATTTTTCTGTACATAAATTATTTTAAAATTAATTTATAAGAACCATTAAAAATTTTAAATGCTTTTAGAAAATGATAACTTTGATTATTTACAATTATCTAATCCAAAATAATTTATCAACATTTCTTAAAACGAATACTTAATAATTTTTTTAAATTTAATAATATTGATATAGAATGTGATAAATCTAAATTCAGAGTTATCGAAATAAATCTAAAATTAATTTTAAATTAGTTTATGCACGTCGACCCGAAGGCTATTTATCAAGTTTAATGTATTATTACAACTGAACGACGAATTATACAAACCTTACTCAAATATCATTTAAATCAGCATTTGAAGCTATTAAATTGCAATGTATTCGATACATTTTCTTAAACTTTGATGGTCTTTGCACCATTGAAAGCATTATGGAAGAGAATTATATAGGCTACTCATTCTCATTTCAAATTTAAATTTTAATTATTTAATTTTTAGATGTCATTTTTTTCTATTTTATGTATTTATCAAGAGGTTTAGAATTAATTTAATAGATTAATATCAAATTTTTACTAATACCGTAAAGATTTTCTTTAAAAATCCTGTAAAATTAACACTACAAGATTGAATTTCAAGTACTAATAACGCTTTTAATTGATTAATAAGGTTAGTATTGTTAGTAGTTGTGTGTTCCGAGTCACTGAAGACGTCCCTTTATCTCATTTTCTATTTTTAAAAAAAGTTAATTTAAAAATAAAATGTATTTTTTCATGTGTTTTCAACGAAATTTTTATTATTTTTCGGCAAACAAGTGCTCTAAAAAGGAAGAAGTGCCTTCATAGTATTGTTTCTGAGATTAAAGTAAACAAACGGTGACTGAATTTGTCTCAATAACGTAAAATTCGTCTTCCAAAGTTTACATTAATATAAAATAAAAATGAAATTAATTATAAAAGAAATAACATAATATAATTTATTAATCATAAAGTATTCTTTTCTCTAACTACTGTAATAAGTTTTCAATGAAGAAAATCTTTTATTCTCAATTATTATAATAATTAAAGTAATAAATGTAATTCCCTTATTGAAGTGTAATTAAAGAATGTATAAATCCTCATTTTTATATTGAGTAATTTTTTTATGTTGTAATCACAAATGCAAATAAAGAAATCTTACATCGTTCTTGTTTTAAATTATGAAATCTTGAATGAAAATAAAATAAATAAATAAAATAAGTAATGAAATAATAGTGTAATTTACTTATTCAAAGAGTAAGTTAATCGCTATTATTCAATTGAATTTTTAGATTTAGAATTTTAATAATTCATTTAACTCGTGTTTACATTTTAGTACGTAATTGATTTTTATTTTATTTTTCCTTCGATATATTTAATTTGACACCTATCTAAATTATTTCCCTTAAGTATTTTAAATAAAAATTTCTCCCTTTTTTTAATTACTCATTTTTAATTAATAAATGAAGCTTTACCCAATAAAAATATATTTTAAATCATAGATATTGACAGTTTCATTCATTTATTATGGAATATTTTAAACGAATTTGACTCATTTACTAACTTTCTTTATTCTTATAATAAAAATAAGATTAATTTATTATATTAAAAGTATTTGATATATGAAATACTTATTTTTTATAAGAAAAGTAGAGCAAAAAATTAGTTTATCTTAAGTGCACGTGAGAAAAAAAAATTGCTTAGGCACTCTGTATTTTTATTTTGTTTGTATTCCTTATGTTTTTGTGATCTCATTTTGTTTTCTTTACTGTAGAAATTTATAAGATTGAAATTAAAATTTAAAATTTAAAATGGAGTGACGTTCGAAACTAATAATATTTAGTCGTATTACGTTTAATAATATATTACAGTCATGTATTTTCGTTGAACTGACTTTCACCATACGTAGAATCTACATGTAGAATGCCAATCAGTTTGTCTCCGTTAACTTCTTATCTACAATTGTCAATTGTACCCGAAAGGTTTCAATTGTTTTTGCCTGGGTTTTATATTTTTTACAACGTGAGGGTGATCAGCAGGAGGTCAAAAACCAGGTTGAAATTGACCAGATAAAGGAAAGACGGCTCCTTCTTTGTTCGACTACCAAGCAGAATAGATCTCGTTGAGCTGCAATTTGAAAAAAAAAAAAAATGTAGACCTATAAATCCCCACTCTCGTCCGTCCGTCTATCTTTCTTTAATCTCGAAAACAGATATAGAAAGACTATGGGCAAGAGGTCCAGATTAACTATATACAAATTTCTGCTCTAAACCGAAAGTCACGTTATTTCAATTCATAACTTTCCCCTGAAAGCAGTTAAAAGATGACCGGCACGACTCTGTTGCTAAAGGAAAAGTATGATGTACAGGGGCATGCCACTACTAATTTGAGGTAGAGAGCAAATATTTAAAGTAAATAAATTAAAAATATGATTAAAAATAGAAGTCCGACATTGTAACGATATCAATAATTTTTGCTCGTTTTTACTTTTAAATTGAGTAAACAAATTAATCCTTCATTAATTTTTTTTTACTTCTATGTCCTTACTGTTTTACATTTCTATGTATATATGTTGTCTACTTGGACCCTATTTATTAATAGAACTTATTATACTGGTGTAGTTTCTAATTAGTAAAGAGAGAAATATGCACATTAAAACGGTTTAAATATTAAAAATTAATTAATATAAGCATTTTAAAAAATTATATAATATTTTATATCTGAAATAAAAATGTTCGTGAGTCATAGATTATTTAAAAACTCTTGCTAAATATAATTTTGATTTATTATTAGATTAACAAACTATAAACTTTTTCTATAATTTTTATGTGAAAAACAGTAATATTGTTGTTAAAGGTAATTTAAAAATTTTATAATAAATGTAGAAGATTGACTTTTATAATTATTATATTGGTTGAGATGTTTCCTGCAAAAAATCACACCATGAACCAATTTTAAATTTCCCATCATAAAATATCACTGTTTATGTTCAAATTCTGTGTTCAACCCATCTTTATTTTGAATATTGAGATTTAATTTTACTGTAAAATGGATAGGTGTTTGTTTACATGTATTACAGTTAAGCTTACTTTGTTAACATTTACTTATCTCAATCTATAACTGAGGCATAAAACATACAAAATTACTTTAAAAAGTTGACAACTGGCTTGTAAGTACTTTATAAGATAATTTGAAATGTACCTTTTTTTTGGCAGGCCAGATTTTGAAAACGAAGAGAATTTTAAGGTAATTCTTGACTCTAAAATATTGTCAATGAGTTTCGTTATGCCCTGTATAATAATATATCAGTTTCTGTTGTAATTTTCTAAATATTACATTTATTTATTTACACATATTTTAAATCAATCTTCATGTAAGGATAATTTTCAAGAAATTACAATTGTCGATAACATGACCTCTCGAAAAGGTCTGGATTGGATTAGAACCAGAATATGAACCCCGTTTCGACCTTTGTATTTATCACGAATAGTATAGGTCGAGGCGTCGATTTTCATCCTTGATCCCTACTGATCTACACCATGGCAGGTCAAATCTTTCCTTAATTGCGGTTGGCCATATAACCTTTAATGTGCTTTAATCGATTAAATAATTAACACAATCGAATAAATTACAATTATTTGAAAAATTACCATTTGAGATGGACTAAAATGACTTAAAATTTAAATCAATATTGTTCTAATAGGCTTTTATTTTAACACTTTAATTTATTTATTTTTCCTTCTTCTCAGCTTCCGGTCGACCCGGCACAATGGGGCCATTCAGGCTTCAGTGTTAGGTGATTTCCCATCAGTCAACCATGTGCTTTTTCAGAGGAGAAAAACTGAACACTTTTCCCCTGGAATCTAGTAAAAAATCCCACAAATTATAATCGTAAAAGTGATTGAAATAATTTTTTTATGTTGTAATCACAAATGCAAATAAAGAAATNATAATTGAAACTTAATTTATTTATAATAATTTAAAATTTTAATCATATAAAATTATTTTATATTGTTGTACATTTTCTTAAGTCCTAATGTATTTTCTTTTGCTTCATTTGATATATAGTAATAAAAAATCCAAGAAGAAACTATAACTCTTTTAAACCTGTTTATATCAAGTCGTAAAGTGATAGCGACAAAGAAAAGAATAAACTTCACTTCTTATGAACAGCACAACCTGCTTCTTCTAAGTAATCTGATAGCTAAGAAGTTTCACATAAACACTTTGGATACACTTAAAATAAAGATTTTTGCTGCCAATGCACTTTATATCATCGCTCTAAAAATCAAATCAATGTTACAAAGAATGAAGTTTACGATACTTTTGATAAAGGAAAGACGGCTCCTTCTTTGTTCGATAAACTTTGATGGTCTTTGCACCATTGAAAGCATTATGGAAGAGAATTATATAGGCTACTCATTCTCATTTCAAATTTAAATTTTAATTATTTAATTTTTAGATGTCATTTTTTTCTATTTTATGTATTTATCAAGAGGTTTAGAATTAATTTAATAGATTAATATCAAATTTTTACTAATACCGTAAAGATTTTCTTTAAAAATCCTGTAAAATTAACACTACAAGATTGAATTTCAAGTACTAATAACGCTTTTAATTGATTAATAAGGTTAGTATTGTTAGTAGTTGTGTGTTCCGAGTCACTGAAGACGTCCCTTTATCTCATTTTCTATTTTTAAAAAAAGTTAATTTAAAAATAAAATGTATTTTTTCATGTGTTTTCAACGAAATTTTTATTATTTTTCGGCAAACAAGTGCTCTAAAAAGGAAGAAGTGCCTTCATAGTATTGTTTCTGAGATTAAAGTAAACAAACGGTGACTGAATTTGTCTCAATAACGTAAAATTCGTCTTCCAAAGTTTACATTAATATAAAATAAAAATGAAATTAATTATAAAAGAAATAACATAATATAATTTATTAATCATAAAGTATTCTTTTCTCTAACTACTGTAATAAGTTTTCAATGAAGAAAATCTTTTATTCTCAATTATTATAATAATTAAAGTAATAAATGTAATTCCCTTATTGAAGTGTAATTAAAGAATGTATAAATCCTCATTTTTATATTGAGTAATTTTTTTATGTTGTAATCACAAATGCAAATAAAGAAATCTTACATCGTTCTTGTTTTAAATTATGAAATCTTGAATGAAAATAAAATAAATAAATAAAATAAGTAATGAAATAATAGTGTAATTTACTTATTCAAAGAGTAAGTTAATCGCTATTATTCAATTGAATTTTTAGATTTAGAATTTTAATAATTCATTTAACTCGTGTTTACATTTTAGTACGTAATTGATTTTTATTTTATTTTTCCTTCGATATATTTAATTTGACACCTATCTAAATTATTTCCCTTAAGTATTTTAAATAAAAATTTCTCCCTTTTTTTAATTACTCATTTTTAATTAATAAATGAAGCTTTACCCAATAAAAATATATTTTAAATCATAGATATTGACAGTTTCATTCATTTATTATGGAATATTTTAAACGAATTTGACTCATTTACTAACTTTCTTTATTCTTATAATAAAAATAAGATTAATTTATTATATTAAAAGTATTTGATATATGAAATACTTATTTTTTATAAGAAAAGTAGAGCAAAAAATTAGTTTATCTTAAGTGCACGTGAGAAAAAAAAATTGCTTAGGCACTCTGTATTTTTATTTTGTTTGTATTCCTTATGTTTTTGTGATCTCATTTTGTTTTCTTTACTGTAGAAATTTATAAGATTGAAATTAAAATTTAAAATTTAAAATGGAGTGACGTTCGAAACTAATAATATTTAGTCGTATTACGTTTAATAATATATTACAGTCATGTATTTTCGTTGAACTGACTTTCACCATACGTAGAATCTACATGTAGAATGCCAATCAGNGACGTGTTAGGACGTCGACGCTGTGAGTGACTTTTCTGTGAACCTCTTAATTGTGCAGTGAAGTATAGTTTATTTGATTAACTAATTATTAAACAAGTTTAAACTAATACTTTCAAAGTACAGCTAAAGGTAAAAGTAATAATTCAAAAAATAATAATAATATGCAAATATCTCCAGTTAAGCGTGGAAGACCTCCACTGACCAGAACGAGGACAGAGAATAAACAAGCTCAACCAAGTACTCCAAGCTCTAAACTCATTACAGATTACGGAACACAATTGAAAAGTGATTTACAAGAAGGAATAAAAGAATTATCGAATCAAAATATGGAACCTGGTCAGCAGAATTTAATGGGGTCAACAGGTGAGTCACCTAACATTAATTCAAGTCAATTTACTAACTCGGTAAATCAACTTGACACCTCAACTGCACTTCTATGGACTAAAATATCAGATTTAATAAATGCTTCAAATGATAAATTGTTAGAACAAATGGTCTACATAAAAGAAGACGTAGAACGAATACGTCAAGATATACGTGAGATTAAGGAAAAACAAATATATATGGAGAAAGAAATTAAAAATTTAAAACAACAATTAGAAAATCAAAACAGTGAAAATGAATTAACGTAATTTAAAATAGATTCTTTAATGAATGATTATAATTATAAAAAACTAATAGTATACAAATATCCTATTGCGAAATCTATATCTACGTCAGAGATATACAACTTTATGACTAAGGTACTAAATATTCATGATATAACCCCAACTGAGATAATAGAAACAAATTTAATAATGAAGAAACCTAATACAACAGTAAAAACAACATTCAGTAGTAAGCAAATTCGTGATAAATTCTTCCATACTTTTATTCAAAAGAAGCAACAAAAAATGTATTAGAAGAATGGGAAGATATGCAAATATCCCCGGATTTAACTAAAAATTCAAGGATAAGAAGGAAAAATTTGCTCCCAATATTTTATGAATTGCGAAGACAAAAAGACCAAGTAAAACTCCGTAATGATATATTAACGATAAACCAAGAAAAAATAACATATAGCCTAAAATCGAGTAAACTGGTTTATGTAAATAATTTTCGTCGTTATAGTAATCAAATAAATACAGATAGTTGATATCATGTTAAGCAAAAATACACGCAATATAACAGAGCTATAAAGAATAATCAAATGGTTTCCATTGCTAACTGGAATGGTCAAGGAATAAAAAATAAAACGTCACTAATAAAAAACTTTTGCGTTAAATATGAGCCGGATAATTTATCAATTACTGAAACTTGGATTACTTCGAATTTGTATTATAATAATAAATTTTTCAATGATTATATAGTGGAAGCGATTCAAGCACAAAAACCTACTGGACCGGGTCGGACAAGCGGAGGTATATGTATCTTAATAAAAAAGAACTTTGGTAAAATAATTGACATAAGAAAATTCAACAATTATATGCTACTTCTTATCTCATTACAGAAGCCTATGTTGGTAAATAAAACGAATAATTTAATAACATTGTTAATTGCTTACATTCCGCCTGATGATCTACGTACTTTAAAAAATAGTTTTAAAACATTAGAAAGTTGGAGTCATATTTATCCGTTCACCATCAGTTCAATTATACATGTTGCATTCGGTAAACTTGAATGTAAAAAGACTTACAGCACATCTTCGTTTAAATAAATATTCATTGTATATTAACAACACTTATATAAGTTTATTAACAAAATGTTTTTTATGTAACTTCGACGACTTAACACCTTGTTATTTGATATTGAAATGTCCAATATTAAGAGAAATTCGTGAATACTATGATATAATTCGAATTTATAAATGCAACTCGCTAATAAAACTGTTGAAAAACTTTAACAAAATGAGTAAAAGATCTATATAAAATTTATAACTTTTTTGTAAAATAATAGATAGATATAAAAACAAAACAAATTAATACAAATATAATCTTAATTTATGCTATTATTAGTGAAATGGAATAATAAAATTATAAGATTCANTCTCCTTATAATTATATTATTTATATTTATTACAATTAATTATATAAAAAAAACTATTTAAAATTTTTCTGAAAGTTTATAAGATTTTTTTGGTTAAATTACGTATTCAAAATTAATATTCGAGAGTTTATATTGTTAATTTATTAAAGAGAAGAGGGAGAATCTGGATGTTTTCAAATGTTTTTTTGGAAGTATATAACTTTGGAATCAGACAATTACGTTTATTTCCTAAATGGGTTTGACTTAAAGAGTAGAATAAGTAAACAATCAATAGTAAATCTAATTTTTTTAAAAAAATAAAATTTGAAAGTATTCATTATTTTATGAGTTTTTCAACGAAAAAATAAGTTCCAGACGATTAGTTAAAATAATGGAAAAAGTTTTCTATAGAAGACAGTAAAGCTATAAGATGATAAATCATGAGGTTAGACTAGTCTACATTCTTATAAATCATTTAAAATAAAAGTTCTATACTGTAGCAGTTATCTGAAATATATTTATATTCTATGATATGCATTAATTTTTTTTTTTTTAAATGCTATTACTTATTTACAAATGCGTCAAATTAAAGTTGAAAATGTGTATTTTATTGAGTATATTATTTTAAATAAATTAATTTATATATAAATACTTTGATCCTATTTATAACCGAAATTGTATATCAAACATTAGCTGAATAATCAGAAAGAATGAAAATACTACAAATAGAAATAAGCCATGAATCGTTAAGTTGTTTTGCTGATAATTATTAATTCTTACCCCTGTCAATGTTTCTCCTCTGCATAACTTCAGAGCTATGCAGTGTTGTGTTTCTCCAATACTAATTTGAATCTATAAATTCAAATCGAAATAAGGAATGAATGGAGAAAGAGAACTTAAACAGAGTCAAAAATGTGTTACTATTGGAGTATAAGTGTGATAATCTGATAGAGATGGGGAAAATCTCAATGTAAACTTTGTGGCCTGTGACAGTTCTCTGCAAACTTCATCCAAGTGATAGCAAAGATGACATCCCTGCAAACAAACGGTTTTGAAGAAGTTTTGAAGGATATTCACCTGTTTATCATTGCACCCCCCATATATATAAATTGTATACTTTATTGTATATTTTTGTATTTTTACTATTTATTTATATCTTGTTTTCGAATTATTTATCACAAATTTTAGTTTTATCCGAAGTTAAACATTTGTCAATTTTAATTTAAAATACTCGTATATTACATATTTTTTTTTATTTTAAATTAAAACTGACATATTAATAATATTTAAATATTATTAATACCTATCAGTTTTAATTTAGAAATAATGTATAAAATGCATTTAAATTGAATTCTTTTATTTTTATTGCATGTATTCAGCCATTTAACCAGAATAAAATTTTATTATTTTATTTGTAAATTATATAAATTAAATCTTACGACAGCTTGATGCGCATTGAGATTTGAATTTTTTTTCTTTATTATTCTAAAACGTATAGAATTTTTTTTCTTTTTTGTATTATAAAAGATATTTATTCGTTATAATATAACACAGATACAACTGGTAAATAATACTGAAAATTTTGTGAAGCATATAATATCTGTGGTATTATAATAAGTGAATATTTTGGCGTTTTTAATATATTATATTATTGAAGTTTAATCAGAATACTATAAGTGTTGAAACACGTTTTGATGCTCCAACAGGCATTTCTGTTTACACTAAACATAATATTTCACTTCACTTCAATTCAAAATGTAATTAGGCGACGTATGAGATCATAACAAGCAGTTACATATTACTAAATAACTGGGCAGAACTTGACATATGAACATACCATGTTTTGACCAAATATATTTCGTGTTTTCCTGACCGATACTCAAAAATAATCAATTTTAATGAGTCTGAAAACCTTATTTTTGACCGGTCTGAGACTAGACACTTTGAAGTATTTTTCAGAATAATTTTCTTTTGTTTTACCAAATGGTTCCTTCGTACTGTGTCAAATTTCAATTAACGAATCACCGCACGACTCTGAACCCGAAACGGTCTGTTACAAGAAGCTGAAGATTTTCATTTGAAGAAAGTAAATGCAGATTATAAACACAAGGAAAAATATTAACGACAGTTTTTGATCTCCGATAGTGCTTACCGATACCCAAGTTACAAAATACTATTTTGGACGTAGCCTATAATTTCCCTGTTCGTAACTATACGTCTAGGAAAACTATACGTGGCATGAAGGTGTAGGAAAAAGAGGAGCCAATAAAACTGCTTCTTACGTCATGTACTTATTTTAAGACTCTACCTACAACTGTAAAGCCTGTAACTTTTTATAGTGATACTTATCTCGGGAAAAATCGTAACTTGCACCTAGACACAATATTTAACGTTCCTATGAGATCTGTACCTTTTGAGTTTATTGACCACAAAGTTTTAATTTCTGGTCACACACATACCTGAAATGTGACAGGCGAGCATGCACTAATTGAACAAGCTAAGGGAAAGTTTGGAATTGACATCCAAGTACCACAGGACCAGTACCGATTTGTTCGAGGAATAAGAAGAAAAGAAGTTTGTTGTTGAAATGACACAAGAAAATTTGCGCTTTTTTTTCAGCCTTCACAAGCAAGCTGTTGTAAATGTCACTAAACACGTGGACGATATTAAATTCATTTGGTTACAGACCTTGGTGGGTCAGGTACAGAGTGAAATGCTGGTAAAAGGTGAACCAATTGGAGAAAGAGTTTCTTATTGTCTTTCTAAAAAGACGTAAAATTCAATTATTCGATTATTCTTCAATCTACAAGTGGCCTTATAAAGCAAAATATAAAAATCTCTTCAATTTCGTGACGTTCATTAAGTCACATCTACATTACTTCTATCACAATCTTAAATGCACCAATCAAAAAACCTGGTTTTCGTACTTTTAACACAGGGATTATGTTTTATAAGCCGGATTAACGGGGGTTCCATTATATATTGTTGCTACAGGTAAAAACATGTCTAGAATGGTTGTTCGAAACCTGGTAAGTCTTTTTCATCTTACAAACACTTATAAGGTTTCGAGCAAACTCGTCATTTATCATTATTTTATTCGCATTTCTCTGCAAATAACAATTAATCTATGGTCCAAATTTAGGAATATATTTGAATTCGTCAACAACAATATATTCTCAAGTCTGATTTAATACATACTCTTAAACATTTTACATCAATTTTCTAAAAAAAAAACAACAGGATTTGCAACTTATGTCTTGGTCTAGCGCTATTGAAATTAATTTTGGACGTTTTTCTACGTATACGAACGTCTGAAAGATATCTGAAAAATAAAGAAATTTGACTCAGAATTATAGAAGTTGACGAATCTCTTCAGTATAACTGTTATGACCCTCATAAAATAAAATTTTACTGATAAATATTACAACATTATCTTTCTAATAAAGATAACAGAAATGCAATATTCATAAATGTCAGGTGAGGAATCTGTTTGATGTTCATCTTCTTACTTACTCGTTAGATGGGGGACAAAGGTTTACTATTGTAAAGCTTCATAGATAATGAGCATACTTAAACAACACTTACGTAAAAAATAGAAAGATAAACTCCATAAAAATACAATAGTAACTTAAACATAATGAAATGTTCATAGGTAAACTTGCTATTTCTGAATTCATCAAACCCCCTTTTGTTTAATTTCAATTCTAATTTATTAGATAAATTCCCTTCCATTCAAACATGGAAAGCCATCCGCATCTTTACTTTTTAAAAGCAGGACACTTGATGAACTTCATTGAATTACCAATAGTACAGTAATAAGTGCTGCTTATTTCTTTATTTCTTTGTATATCTGGATATATTATTTGTATAACTTATACCAATTATATCTAGATTATCTTGCACAGAAAAGATCAATCTCTATGTCAGCATTATATAGTTTAGTGCACGCTACTGTGCAAAATACATTATATTTCAAAGAATATTGATTGAAGAAAAATATAGAAAGAAATTTTTACTTTACATATTTGTCAAACTATTTTCAGCTCTGTTGATTTTAAAACAAGTGACCCTTCAGTGGTAACTTGTTTCAAAATAAACAGAGCGCATGAATCATGAAGACATTTTTTTCTAATTTGCATGTTTAATAAACAGTTTATTATAATATACGAGTAGTGCAACTATAAAAAATTCTATCCTCCATGTCATGTAAAAATTATCTTAATATATCATCTATAATATTCAAATGTCATAATGTGAAAAGAGCCTACAATTTGAATTTTTTTCGCTTTATATTAATGATAAATGATCTAGCAACTAGAAAGTTTGAAATTATAGTTTTAAAACACTCCACCTTTATAAAATGATAGAAGTTATTNTTTAACAAAATGAGTAAAAGATCTATATAAAATTTATAACTTTTTTGTAAAATAATAGATAGATATAAAAACAAAACAAATTAATACAAATATAATCTTAATTTATGCTATTATTAGTGAAATGGAATAATAAAATTATAAGATTCAAATTAAATGTATTCGCGGAAAATAAGTTTAACTTTAAAATAAAAAAGTATTGTAAAATAAAAATAAGTAAACATGTAAATGCAACCCCCTTGTAATAGAGATGTAATTCCCAATGAACAATAAATGATGATGAAAATAATTCATAGGGTTATTTATTGTTATATTCTATGTAATTTTAAAATCACCAAGAGAAAGAAATTTTACTGTTCAACAATTTGGGATTAGTTAATTTAAAATTATGGATTCTTCAATCTTACTTAAGGTAAAATAAAGACATGTGAACTAGATCGTAGCATTTTAATAATTCTTCAACAAATATTAGTTAAATATAACTAATGAAGTTTATTATACTAAGCTAATTGCATGTTGGAAAAGTTTGAAAATGTAAATATAGTTTAATAGAGACAATTATAATTTTAATTCCTTCTTAATGATATATATATATATCATTAAGAAGGAATTAATGTATATATATATATGTAAAGGTGTGATTGGCCCTCCAAAGCCGGAGGCGCTTGAAACAAAAGGAGTGACGTGGAACAATAGAAAATAAGGTCAGAAGCTTCTGGGAAGTCAGAAAGAACGGACCACGTGCAAGACCTCGAATATAGTAGGACGAGACAAAGGAACTTCATATAGTTAAAGACATTTCCTCCTCGAACTTACATAAAATATTTACAAGTCGACAGGATGAGACCGAAGAAAAGGATTACCGATTACGGAGACGACACCGAACGAACGGATAGGAGAGAAAAAGATAAAGAATCACCGAAAAGTAAGCCAAAAGTTCAAATATTTCGGGGTAATAACGACAAGATTAAAGCAGAGAATTGGGTGAAGAGATTTGAAACGGTGGCGGAGTACATGGAATGGAGCGAAAAGGACAAAATAATATTAATGGGAGACTATTTAGAAGACGAAGCCCTAAATTGGTACGTCGAACACGCGGACGATCAGAGTTGGGGAGAGCTAAAACAAACTTTCGTGGGAAGATTTGGAGTACAAGCCACCGAGCCCATCGTGGATTTTGTAAGGTTGAAATATGACCCAAAAATAGGAATAAAAAATTATTTCGAGGAAAAAAAAAGTTTAGGGAAATTAGCGCAGTTGAAAGACTCCCAGATAATACCACTAATGGTAGAAGGTTTACCCAGAGAAATGGCGGAATACTTCATAACCGTAAGACCAAAAACTTTTACGGAATTTTATGAAATAAG